>NW_028153642.1:10000-50000 GCF_964211835.1 Anser anser
TACGCAACCCCACACTCAACAGGACTCTGCGTCTTCACTCTTTCCTAACAACCCTAAACATAACCCTAACCGCAACAAGAAGCTGAACCCGAGTTAGACCCGAAAAAACACGTACGGTGCCACTTTCTGCCATCCAAAAGTGCTCTCAGCGGAAGCCTTTGGGTACACCTGAACTCCCTGGGGGAGCCTTTACGCAACCCCACACTCAACAGGACTCTGCGTCTTCACTCTTTCCTAACAACCCTAAACATAACCCTAACCGCAACAAGAAGCTGAACCCGAGTTAGACCCGAAAAAACACGTACGGTGCCACTTTCTGCCATCCAAAAGTGCTCTCAGCGGAAGCCTTTGGGTACACCTGAACTCCCTGGGGGAGCCTTTACGCAACCCCACACTCAACAGGACTCTGCGTCTTCACTCTTTCCTAACAACCCTAAACATAACCCTAACCGCAACAAGAAGCTCAACCCGAGTTAGACCCGAAAAAACACGTACGGTGCCACTTTCTGCCATCAAAAAGTGCTCTCAGCGGAAGCCTTTGGGTACACCTGAACTCCCTGGGGGAGCCTTTACGCAACCCCACACTCAACAGGACTCTGCGTCTTCACTCTTTCCTAACAACCCTAAACATAACCCTAACCGCAACAAGAAGCTCAACCCGAGTTAGACCCGAAAAAACACGTACGGTGCCACTTTCTGCCATCCAAAAGTGCTCTCAGCGGAAGCCTTTGGGTACACCTGAACTCCCTGGGGGAGCCTTTACGCAACCCCACACTCAACAGGACTCTGCGTCTTCACTCTTTCCTAACAACCCTAAACATAACCCTAACCGCAACAAGAAGCTGAACCCGAGTTAGACCCGAAAAAACACGTACGGTGCCACTTTCTGCCATCAAAAAGTGCTCTCAGCGGAAGCCTTTGGGTACACCTGAACTCCCTGGGGGAGCCTTTACGCAACCCCACACTCAACAGGACTCTGCGTCTTCACTCTTTCCTAACAACCCTAAACATAACCCTAACCGCAACAAGAAGCTCAACCCGAGTTAGACCCGAAAAAACACGTACGGTGCCACTTTCTGCCGTCCAAAAGTGCTCTCAGCGGAAGCCTTTGGGTACACCTGAACTCCCTGGGGGAGCCTTTACGCAACCCCACACTCAACAGGACTCTGCGTCTTCACTCTTTCCTAACAACCCTAAACATAACCCTAACCGCAACAAGAAGCTGAACCCGAGTTAGACCCGAAAAAACACGTACGGTGCCACTTTCTGCCATCAAAAAGTGCTCTCAGCGGAAGCCTTTGGGTACACCTGAACTCCCTGGGGGAGCCTTTACGCAACCCCACACTCAACAGGACTCTGCGTCTTCACTCTTTCCTAACAACCCTAAACATAACCCTAACCGCAACAAGAAGCTGAACCCGAGTTAGACCCGAAAAAACACGTACGGTGCCACTTTCTGCCATCCAAAAGTGCTCTCAGCGGAAGCCTTTGGGTACACCTGAACTCCCTGGGGGAGCCTTTACGCAACCCCACACTCAACAGGACTCTGCGTCTTCACTCTTTCCTAACAACCCTAAACATAACCCTAACCGCAACAAGAAGCTGAACCCGAGTTAGACCCGAAAAAACACGTACGGTGCCACTTTCTGCCATCAAAAAGTGCTCTCAGCGGAAGCATTTGGGTACACCTGAACTCCCTGGGGGAGCCTTTACGCAACCCCACACTCAACAGGACTCTGCGTCTTCACTCTTTCCTAACAACCCTAAACATAACCCTAACCGCAACAAGAAGCTCAACCCGAGTTAGACCCGAAAAAACACGTACGGTGCCACTTTCTGCCATCCAAAAGTGCTCTCAGCGGAAGCCTTTGGGTACACCTGAACTCCCTGGGGGAGCCTTTACGCAACCCCACACTCAACAGGACTCTGCGTCTTCACTCTTTCCTCACAACCCTAAACATAACCCTAACCGGAACAAGAAGCTCAACCCGAGTTAGACCCGAAAAAACACGTACGGTGCCACTTTCTGCCATCAAAAAGTGCTCTCAGCGGAAGCCTTTGGGTACACCTGACCTCCCTGGGGGAGCCTTTACGCAACCCCACACTCAACAGGACTCTGCGTCTTCACTCTTTCCTAACAACCCTAAACATAACCCTAACCGCAACAAGAAGCTGAACCCGAGTTAGACCCGAAAAAACACGTACGGTGCCACTTTCTGCCATCAAAAAGTGCTCTCAGCGGAAGCCTTTGGGTACACCTGAACTCCCTGGGGGAGCCTTTACGCAACCCCACACTCAACAGGACTCTGCGTCTTCACTCTTTCCTAACAACCCTAAACATAACCCTAACCGGAACAAGAAGCTGAACCCGAGTTAGACCCGAAAAAACACGTACGGTGCCACTTTCTGCCGTCAAAAAGTGCTCTCAGCGGAAGCCTTTGGGTACACCTGAACTCCCTGGGGGAGCCTTTACGCAACCCCACACTCAACAGGACTCTGCGTCTTCACTCTTTCCTAACAACCCTAAACACAACCCTAACCGGAACAAGAAGCTGAACCCGAGTTAGACCCGAAAAAACACGTACGGTGCCACTTTCTGCCATCAAAAAGTGCTCTCAGCGGAAGCCTTTGGGTACACCTGAACTCCCTGGGGGAGCCTTTACGCAACCCCACACTCAACAGGACTCTGCGTCTTCACTCTTTCCTAACAACCCTAAACATAACCCTAACCGCAACAAGAAGCTGAACCCGAGTTAGACCCGAAAAAACACGTACGGTGCCACTTTCTGCCATCAAAAAGTGCTCTCAGCGGAAGCCTTTGGGTACACCTGAACTCCCTGGGGGAGCCTTTACGCAACCCCACACTCAACAGGACTCTGCGTCTTCACTCTTTCCTAACAACCCTAAACATAACCCTAACCGGAACAAGAAGCTCAACCCGAGTTAGACCCGAAAAAACACGTACAGTGCCACTTTCTGCCATCAAAAAGTGCTCTCAGCGGAAGCCTTTGGGTACACCTGAACTCCCTGGGGGAGCCTTTACGCAACCCCACACTCAACAGGACTCTGCGTCTTCACTCTTTCCTAACAACCCTAAACATAACCCTAACCGCAACAAGAAGCTGAACCCGAGTTAGACCCGAAAAAACACGTACGGTGCCACTTTCTGCCATCCAAAAGTGCTCTCAGCGGAAGCCTTTGGGTACACCTGAACTCCCTGGGGGAGCCGTTACGCAACCCCACACTCAACAGGACTCTGCGTCTTCACTCTTTCCTAACAACCCTAAACATAACCCTAACCGCAACAAGAAGCTGAACCCGAGTTAGACCCGAAAAAACACGTACGGTGCCACTTTCTGCCATCCAAAAGTGCTCTCAGCGGAAGCCTTTGGGTACACCTGAACTCCCTGGGGGAGCCTTTACGCAACCCCACACTCAACAGGACTCTGAGTCTTCACTCTTTCCTAACAACCCTAAACATAACCCTAACCGCAACAAGAAGCTGAACCCGAGTTAGACCCGAAAAAACACGTACGGTGCCACTTTCTGCCATCAAAAAGTGCTCTCAGCGGAAGCCTTTGGGTACACCTGAACTCCCTGGGGGAGCCTTTACGCAACCCCACACTCAACAGGACTCTGTGTCTTCACTCTTTCCTAACAACCCTAAACATAACCCTAACCGCAACAAGAAGCTCAACCCGAGTTAGACCCGAAAAAACACGTACGGTGCCACTTTCTGCCGTCCAAAAGTGCTCTCAGCGGAAGCCTTTGGGTACACCTGAACTCCCTGGGGGAGCCTTTACGCAACCCCACACTCAACAGGACTCTGCGTCTTCACTCTTTCCTAACAACCCTAAACATAACCCTAACCGCAACAAGAAGCTGAACCCGAGTTAGACCCGAAAAAACACGTACGGTGCCACTTTCTGCCATCAAAAAGTGCTCTCAGCGGAAGCCTTTGGGTACACCTGAACTCCCTGGGGGAGCCTTTACGCAACCCCACACTCAACAGGACTCTGCGTCTTCACTCTTTCCTAACAACCCTAAACATAACCCTAACCGTAACAAGAAGCTGAACCCGAGTTAGACCCGAAAAAACACGTACGGTGCCACTTTCTGCCATCAAAAAGTGCTCTCAGCGGAAGCCTTTGGGTACACCTGAACTCCCTGGGGGAGCCTTTACGCAACCCCACACTCAACAGGACTCTGCGTCTTCACTCTTTCCTAACAACCCTAAACATAACCCTAACCGCAACAAGAAGCTGAACCCGAGTTAGACCCGAAAAAACACGTACGGTGCCACTTTCTGCCATCAAAAAGTGCTCTCAGCGGAAGCCTTTGGGTACACCTGAACTCCCTGGGGGAGCCTTTACGCAACCCCACACTCAACAGGACTCTGCGTCTTCACTCTTTCCTAACAACCCTAAACATAACCCTAACCGCAACAAGAAGCTGAACCCGAGTTAGACCCGAAAAAACACGTACGGTGCCACTTTCTGCCATCAAAAAGTGCTCTCAGCGGAAGCCTTTGGGTACACCTGAACTCCCTGGGGGAGCCTTTACGCAACCCCACACTCAACAGGACTCTGCGTCTTCACTCTTTCCTAACAACCCTAAACATAACCCTAACCGCAACAAGAAGCTGAACCCGAGTTAGACCCGAAAAAACACGTACGGTGCCACTTTCTGCCATCAAAAAGTGCTCTCAGCGGAAGCCTTTGGGTACACCTGACCTCCCTGGGGGAGCCTTTACGCAACCCCACACTCAACAGGACTCTGCGTCTTCACTCTTTCCTAACAACCCTAAACATAACCCTAACCGCAACAAGAAGCTGAACCCGAGTTAGACCCGAAAAAACACGTACGGTGCCACTTTCTGCCATCCAAAAGTGCTCTCAGCGGAAGCCTTTGGGTACACCTGAACTCCCTGGGGGAGCCTTTACGCAACCCCACACTCAACAGGACTCTGCGTCTTCACTCTTTCCTAACAACCCTAAACATAACCCTAACCGCAACAAGAAGCTGAACCCGAGTTAGACCCGAAAAAACACGTACGGTGCCACTTTCTGCCATCCAAAAGTGCTCTCAGCGGAAGCCTTTGGGTACACCTGAACTCCCTGGGGGAGCCTTTACGCAACCCCACACTCAACAGGACTCTGCGCCTTCACTCTTTCCTAACAACCCTAAACATAACCCTAACCGGAACAAGAAGCTGAACCCGAGTTAGACCCGAAAAAACACGTACGGTGCCACTTTCTGCCATCAAAAAGTGCTCTCAGCGGAAGCCTTTGGGTACACCTGAACTCCCTGGGGGAGCCTTTACGCAACCCCACACTCAACAGGACTCTGCGTCTTCACTCTTTCCTAACAACCCTAAACATAACCCTAACCGCAACAAGAAGCTGAACCCGAGTTAGACCCGAAAAAACACGTACGGTGCCACTTTCTGCCATCCAAAAGTGCTCTCAGCGGAAGCCTTTGGGTACACCTGAACTCCCTGGGGGAGCCTTTACGCAACCCCACACTCAACAGGACTCTGCGTCTTCACTCTTTCCTAACAACCCTAAACATAACCCTAACCGCAACAAGAAGCTGAACCCGAGTTAGACCCGAAAAAACACGTACGGTGCCACTTTCTGCTGTCCAAAAGTGCTCTCAGCGGAAGCCTTTGGGTACACCTGAACTCCCTGGGGGAGCCTTTACGCAACCCCACACTCAACAGGACTCTGCGTCTTCACTCTTTCCTAACAACCCTAAACATAACCCTAACCGCAACAAGAAGCTCAACCCGAGTTAGACCCGAAAAAACACGTACGGTGCCACTTTCTGCCATCCAAAAGTGCTCTCAGCGGAAGCCTTTGGGTACACCTGAACTCCCTGGGGGAGCCTTTACGCAACCCCACACTCAACAGGACTCTGCGTCTTCACTCTTTCCTAACAACCCTAAACATAACCCTAACCGCAACAAGAAGCTGAACCTGAGTTAGACCCGAAAAAACACGTACGGTGCCACTTTCTGCCATCAAAAAGTGCTCTCAGCGGAAGCCTTTGGGTACACCTGACCTCCCTGGGGGAGCCTTCACGCAACCCCACACTCAACAGGACTCTGCGTCTTCACTCTTTCCTAACAACCCTAAACATAACCCTAACCGCAACAAGAAGCTGAACCCGAGTTAGACCCGAAAAAACACGTACGGTGCCACTTTCTGCCATCCAAAAGTGCTCTCAGCGGAAGCCTTTGGGTACACCTGAACTCCCTGGGGGAGCCTTTACGCAACCCCACACTCAACAGGACTCTGCGTCTTCACTCTTTCCTAACAACCCTAAACATAACCCTAACCGGAACAAGTAGCTGAACCCGAGTTAGACCCGAAAAAACACGTACGGTGCCACTTTCTGCCATCAAAAAGTGCTCTCAGCGGAAGCCTTTGGGTACACCTGAACTCCCTGGGGGAGCCTTTACGCAACCCCACACTCAACAGGACTCTGCGTCTTCACTCTTTCCTAACAACCCTAAACATAACCCTAACCGCAACAAGAAGCTGAACCCGAGTTAGACCCGAAAAAACACGTACGGTGCCACTTTCTGCCATCCAAAAGTGCTCTCAGCGGAAGCCTTTGGGTACACCTGAACTCCCTGGGGGAGCCTTTACGCAACCCCACACTCAACAGGACTCTGCGTCTTCACTCTTTCCTAACAACCCTAAACATAACCCTAACCGCAACAAGAAGCTGAACCCGAGTTAGACCCGAAAAAACACGTACGGTGCCACTTTCTGCCGTCCAAAAGTGCTCTCAGCGGAAGCCTTTGGGTACACCTGAACTCCCTGGGGGAGCCTTTACGCAACGCCACACTCAACAGGACTCTGCGTATTCACTCTTTCCTAACAACCCTAAACATAACCCTAACCGCAACAAGAAGCTGAACCCGAGTTAGACCCGAAAAAACACGTACGGTGCCACTTTCTGCCATCAAAAAGTGCTCTCAGCGGAAGCCTTTGGGTACACCTGAACTCCCTGGGGGAGCCTTTACGCAACCCCACACTCAACAGGACTCTGCGCCTTCACTCTTTCCTAACAACCCTAAACATAACCCTAACCGCAGCAAGTAGCTGAACCCGAGTTAGACCCGAAAAAACACGTACGGTGCCACTTTCTGCCATCAAAAAGTGCTCTCAGCGGAAGCCTTTGGGTACACCTGAACTCCCTGGGGGAGCCTTTACGCAACCCCACACTCAACAGGACTCTGCGTCTTCACTCTTTCCTAACAACCCTAAACATAACCCTAACCGCAACAAGAAGCTGAACCCGAGTTAGACCCGAAAAAACACGTACGGTGCCACTTTCTGCCATCCAAAAGTGCTCTCAGCGGAAGCCTTTGGGTACACCTGAACTCCCTGGGGGAGCCTTTACGCAACCCCACACTCAACAGGACTCTGCGTCTTCACTCTTTCCTAACAACCCTAAACATAACCCTAACCGCAACAAGAAGCTGAACCCGAGTTAGACCCGAAAAAACACGTACGGTGCCACTTTCTGCCATCCAAAAGTGCTCTCAGCGGAAGCCTTTGGGTACACCTGAACTCCCTGGGGGAGCCTTTACGCAACCCCACACTCAACAGGACTCTGCGTCTTCACTCTTTCCTAACAACCCTAAACATAACCCTAACCGCAACAAGAAGCTGAACCCGAGTTAGACCCGAAAAAACACGTACGGTGCCACTTTCTGCCATCAAAAAGTGCTCTCAGCGGAAGCCTTTGGGTACACCTGAACTCCCTGGGGGAGCCTTTACGCAACCCCACACTCAACAGGACTCTGCATCTTCACTCTTTCCTAACAACCCTAAACATAACCCTAACCGCAACAAGAAGCTGAACCCGAGTTAGACCCGAAAAAACACGTACGGTGCCACTTTCTGCCATCCAAAAGTGCTCTCAGCGGAAGCCTTTGGGTACACCTGAACTCCCTGGGGGAGCCTTTACGCAACCCCACACTCAACAGGACTCTGCGTCTTCACTCTTTCCTAACAACCCTAAACATAACCCTAACCGCAACAAGAAGCTGAACCCGAGTTAGACCCGAAAAAACACGTACGGTGCCACTTTCTGCCATCCAAAAGTGCTCTCAGCGGAAGCCTTTGGGTACACCTGAACTCCCTGGGGGAGCCTTTACGCAACCCCACACTCAACAGGACTCTGCGTCTTCACTCTTTCCTAACAACCCTAAACATAACCCTAACCGCAACAAGAAGCTGAACCCGAGTTAGACCCGAAAAAACACGTACGGTGCCACTTTCTGCTGTCCAAAAGTGCTCTCAGCGGAAGCCTTTGGGTACACCTGAACTCCCTGGGGGAGCCTTTACGCAACCCCACACTCAACAGGACTCTGCGTCTTCACTCTTTCCTAACAACCCTAAACATAACCCTAACCGCAACAAGAAGCTCAACCCGAGTTAGACCCGAAAAAACACGTACGGTGCCACTTTCTGCCATCCAAAAGTGCTCTCAGCGGAAGCCTTTGGGTACACCTGAACTCCCTGGGGGAGCCTTTACGCAACCCCACACTCAACAGGACTCTGCGTCTTCACTCTTTCCTAACAACCCTAAACATAACCCTAACCGCAACAAGAAGCTGAACCCGAGTTAGACCCGAAAAAACACGTACGGTGCCACTTTCTGCCATCAAAAAGTGCTCTCAGCGGAAGCCTTTGGGTACACCTGACCTCCCTGGGGGAGCCTTCACGCAACCCCACACTCAACAGGACTCTGCGTCTTCACTCTTTCCTAACAACCCTAAACATAACCCTAACCGCAACAAGAAGCTGAACCCGAGTTAGACCCGAAAAAACACGTACGGTGCCACTTTCTGCCATCCAAAAGTGCTCTCAGCGGAAGCCTTTGGGTACACCTGAACTCCCTGGGGGAGCCTTTACGCAACCCCACACTCAACAGGACTCTGCGTCTTCACTCTTTCCTAACAACCCTAAACATAACCCTAACCGGAACAAGTAGCTGAACCCGAGTTAGACCCGAAAAAACACGTACGGTGCCACTTTCTGCCATCAAAAAGTGCTCTCAGCGGAAGCCTTTGGGTACACCTGAACTCCCTGGGGGAGCCTTTACGCAACCCCACACTCAACAGGACTCTGCGTCTTCACTCTTTCCTAACAACCCTAAACATAACCCTAACCGCAACAAGAAGCTGAACCCGAGTTAGACCCGAAAAAACACGTACGGTGCCACTTTCTGCCATCCAAAAGTGCTCTCAGCGGAAGCCTTTGGGTACACCTGAACTCCCTGGGGGAGCCTTTACGCAACCCCACACTCAACAGGACTCTGCGTCTTCACTCTTTCCTAACAACCCTAAACATAACCCTAACCGCAACAAGAAGCTGAACCCGAGTTAGACCCGAAAAAACACGTACGGTGCCACTTTCTGCCGTCCAAAAGTGCTCTCAGCGGAAGCCTTTGGGTACACCTGAACTCCCTGGGGGAGCCTTTACGCAACGCCACACTCAACAGGACTCTGCGTATTCACTCTTTCCTAACAACCCTAAACATAACCCTAACCGCAACAAGAAGCTGAACCCGAGTTAGACCCGAAAAAACACGTACGGTGCCACTTTCTGCCATCAAAAAGTGCTCTCAGCGGAAGCCTTTGGGTACACCTGAACTCCCTGGGGGAGCCTTTACGCAACCCCACACTCAACAGGACTCTGCGCCTTCACTCTTTCCTAACAACCCTAAACATAACCCTAACCGCAGCAAGTAGCTGAACCCGAGTTAGACCCGAAAAAACACGTACGGTGCCACTTTCTGCCATCAAAAAGTGCTCTCAGCGGAAGCCTTTGGGTACACCTGAACTCCCTGGGGGAGCCTTTACGCAACCCCACACTCAACAGGACTCTGCGTCTTCACTCTTTCCTAACAACCCTAAACATAACCCTAACCGCAACAAGAAGCTGAACCCGAGTTAGACCCGAAAAAACACGTACGGTGCCACTTTCTGCCATCCAAAAGTGCTCTCAGCGGAAGCCTTTGGGTACACCTGAACTCCCTGGGGGAGCCTTTACGCAACCCCACACTCAACAGGACTCTGCGTCTTCACTCTTTCCTAACAACCCTAAACATAACCCTAACCGCAACAAGAAGCTCAACCCGAGTTAGACCCGAAAAAACACGTACGGTGCCACTTTCTGCCATCCAAAAGTGCTCTCAGCGGAAGCCTTTGGGTACACCTGAACTCCCTGGGGGAGCCTTTACGCAACCCCACACTCAACAGGACTCTGCGTCTTCACTCTTTCCTAACAACCCTAAACATAACCCTAACCGCAACAAGAAGCTGAACCCGAGTTAGACCCGAAAAAACACGTACGGTGCCACTTTCTGCCATCAAAAAGTGCTCTCAGCGGAAGCCTTTGGGTACACCTGAACTCCCTGGGGGAGCCTTTACGCAACCCCACACTCAACAGGACTCTGCATCTTCACTCTTTCCTAACAACCCTAAACATAACCCTAACCGCAACAAGAAGCTGAACCCGAGTTAGACCCGAAAAAACACGTACGGTGCCACTTTCTGCCATCCAAAAGTGCTCTCAGCGGAAGCCTTTGGGTACACCTGAACTCCCTGGGGGAGCCTTTACGCAACCCCACACTCAACAGGACTCTGCGTCTTCACTCTTTCCTAACAACCCTAAACATAACCCTAACCGCAACAAGAAGCTGAACCCGAGTTAGACCCGAAAAAACACGTACGGTGCCACTTTCTGCCGTCCAAAAGTGCTCTCAGCGGAAGCCTTTGGGTACACCTGAACTCCCTGGGGGAGCCTTTACGCAACCCCACACTCAACAGGACTCTGCGTCTTCACTCTTTCCTAACAACCCTAAACATAACCCTAACCGCAACAAGAAGCTGAACCCGAGTTAGACCCGAAAAAACACGTACGGTGCCACTTTCTGCCATCCAAAAGTGCTCTCAGCGGAAGCCTTTGGGTACACCTGAACTCCCTGGGGGAGCCTTTACGCAACCCCACACTCAACAGGACTCTGCGTCTTCACTCTTTCCTAACAACCCTAAACATAACCCTAACCGCAACAAGAAGCTGAACCCGAGTTAGACCCGAAAAAACACGTACGGTGCCACTTTCTGCCATCAAAAAGTGCTCTCAGCGGAAGCCTTTGGGTACACCTGAACTCCCTGGGGGAGCCTTTACGCAACCCCACACTCAACAGGACTCTGCGTCTTCACTCTTTCCTAACAACCCTAAACATAACCCTAACCGCAACAAGAAGCTGAACCCGAGTTAGACCCGAAAAAACACGTACGGTGCCACTTTCTGCCATCAAAAAGTGCTCTCAGCGGAAGCCTTTGGGTACACCTGAACTCCCTGGGGGAGCCTTTACGCAACCCCACACTCAACAGGACTCTGCGTCTTCACTCTTTCCTAACAACCCTAAACATAACCCTAACCGCAACAAGAAGCTGAACCCGAGTTAGACCCGAAAAAACACGTACGGTGCCACTTTCTGCCATCCAAAAGTGCTCTCAGCGGAAGCCTTTGGGTACACCTGAACTCCCTGGGGGAGCCTTTACGCAACCCCACACTCAACAGGACTCTGCGTCTTCACTCTTTCCTAAGAACCCTAAACATAACCCTAACCGCAACAAGAAGCTGAACCCGAGTTAGACCCGAAAAAACACGTACGGTGCCACTTTCTGCCATCCAAAAGTGCTCTCAGCGGAAGCCTTTGGGTACACCTGAACTCCCTGGGGGAGCCTTTACGCAACCCCACACTCAACAGGACTCTGCGTCTTCACTCTTTCCTAACAACCCTAAACATAACCCTAACCGCAACAAGAAGCTGAACCCGAGTTAGACCCGAAAAAACACGTACGGTGCCACTTTCTGCCATCCAAAAGTGCTCTCAGCGGAAGCCTTTGGGTACACCTGAACTCCCTGGGGGAGCCTTTACGCAACGCCACACTCAACAGGACTCTGCGTATTCACTCTTTCCTAACAACCCTAAACATAACCCTAACCGCAACAAGAAGCTCAACCCGATTTAGACCCGAAAAAACACGTACGGTGCCACTTTCTGCCATCAAAAAGTGCTCTCAGCGGAAGCCTTTGGGTACACCTGAACTCCCTGGAGGAGCCTTTACGCAACCCCACACTCAACAGGACTCTGCGTCTTCACTCTTTCCTAACAACCCTAAACATAACCCTAACCGCAACAAGAAGCTGAACCCGAGTTAGACCCGAAAAAACACGTACGGTGCCACTTTCTGCCGTCAAAAAGTGCTCTCAGCGGAAGCCTTTGGGTACACCTGAACTCCCTGGGGGAGCCTTTACGCAACCCCACACTCAACAGGACTCTGCGTCTTCACTCTTTCCTAACAACCCTAAACACAACCCTAACCGGAACAAGAAGCTGAACCCGAGTTAGACCCGAAAAAACACGTACGGTGCCACTTTCTGCCATCCAAAAGTGCTCTCAGCGGAAGCCTTTGGGTACACCTGAACTCCCTGGGGGAGCCTTTACGCAACCCCACACTCAACAGGACTCTGCGTCTTCACTCTTTCCTAACAACCCTAAACATAACCCTAACCGCAACAAGAAGCTGAACCCGAGTTAGACCCGAAAAAACACGTACGGTGCCACTTTCTGCCATCAAAAAGTGCTCTCAGCGGAAGCCTTTGGGTACACCTGACCTCCCTGGGGGAGCCTTTACGCAACCCCACACTCAACAGGACTCTGCGTCTTCACTCTTTCCTAACAACCCTAAACATAACCCTAACCGGAACAAGAAGCTCAACCCGAGTTAGACCCGAAAAAACACGTACGGTGCCACTTTCTGCCATCAAAAAGTGCTCTCAGCGGAAGCCTTTGGGTACACCTGAACTCCCTGGGGGAGCCTTTACGCAACCCCACACTCAACAGGACTCTGCGTCTTCACTCTTTCCTAACAACCCTAAACATAACCCTAACCGGAACAAGAAGCTCAACCCGAGTTAGACCCGAAAAAACACGTACGGTGCCACTTTCTGCCATCAAAAAGTGCTCTCAGCGGAAGCCTTTGGGTACACCTGAACTCCCTGGGGGAGCCTTTACGCAACCCCACACTCAACAGGACTCTGCGTCTTCACTCTTTCCTAACAACCCTAAACATAACCCTAACCGCAACAAGAAGCTGAACCCGAGTTAGACCCGAAAAAACACGTACGGTGCCACTTTCTGCCATCAAAAAGTGCTCTCAGCAGAAGCCTTTGGGTACACCTGAACTCCCTGGGGGAGCCTTTACGCAACCCCACACTCAACAGGACTCTGCGTCTTCACTCTTTCCTAACAACCCTAAACATAACCCTAACCGCAACAAGAAGCTCAACCCGAGTTAGACCCGAAAAAACACGTACGGTGCCACTTTCTGCCATCAAAAAGTGCTCTCAGCGGAAGCCTTTGGGTACACCTGAACTCCCTGGGGGAGCCTTTACGCAACCCCACACTCAACAGGACTCTGCGTCTTCACTCTTTCCTAACAACCCTAAACATAACCCTAACCGCAACAAGAAGCTGAACCCGAGTTAGACCCGAAAAAACACGTACGGTGCCACTTTCTGCCATCCAAAAGTGCTCTCAGCGGAAGCCTTTGGGTACACCTGAACTCCCTGGGGGAGCCTTTACGCAACCCCACACTCAACAGGACTCTGCGTCTTCACTCTTTCCTAACAACCCTAAACATAACCCTAACCGCAACAAGAAGCTGAACCCGAGTTAGACCCGAAAAAACACGTACGGTGCCACTTTCTGCTGTCCAAAAGTGCTCTCAGCGGAAGCCTTTGGGTACACCTGAACTCCCTGGGGGAGCCTTTACGCAACCCCACACTCAACAGGACTCTGCGTCTTCACTCTTTCCTAACAACCCTAAACATAACCCTAACCGCAACAAGAAGCTGAACCCGAGTTAGACCCGAAAAAACACGTACGGTGCCACTTTCTGTCATCCAAAAGTGCTCTCAGCGGAAGCCTTTGGGTACACCTGAACTCCCTGGGGGAGCCTTTACGCAACCCCACACTCAACAGGACTCTGCGTCTTCACTCTTTCCTAACAACCCTAAACATAACCCTAACCGCAACAAGAAGCTGAACCCGAGTTAGACCCGAAAAAACACGTACGGTGCCACTTTCTGCCATCAAAAAGTGCTCTCAGCGGAAGCCTTTGGGTACACCTGACCTCCCTGGGGGAGCCTTTACGCAACCCCACACTCAACAGGACTCTGCGTCTTCACTCTTTCCTAACAACCCTAAACATAACCCTAACCGCAACAAGAAGCTGAACCCGAGTTAGACCCGAAAAAACACGTACGGTGCCACTTTCTGCCATCAAAAAGTGCTCTCAGCGGAAGCCTTTGGGTACACCTGAACTCCCTGGGGGAGCCTTTACGCAACCCCACACTCAACAGGACTCTGCGTCTTCACTCTTTCCTAACAACCCTAAACATAACCCTAACCGCAACAAGAAGCTGAACCCGAGTTAGACCCGAAAAAACACGTACGGTGCCACTTTCTGCCATCCAAAAGTGCTCTCAGCGGAAGCCTTTGGGTACACCTGAACTCCCTGGGGGAGCCTTTACGCAACCCCACACTCAACAGGACTCTGCGTCTTCACTCTTTCCTAACAACCCTAAACATAACCCTAACCGCAACAAGAAGCTGAACCCGAGTTAGACCCGAAAAAACACGTACGGTGCCACTTTCTGCCGTCCAAAAGTGCTCTCAGCGGAAGCCTTTGGGTACACCTGAACTCCCTGGGGGAGCCTTTACGCAACGCCACACTCAACAGGACTCTGCGTATTCACTCTTTCCTAACAACCCTAAACATAACCCTAACCGCAACAAGAAGCTGAACCCGAGTTAGACCCGAAAAAACACGTACGGTGCCACTTTCTGCCATCAAAAAGTGCTCTCAGCGGAAGCCTTTGGGTACACCTGAACTCCCTGGGGGAGCCTTTACGCAACCCCACACTCAACAGGACTCTGCGCCTTCACTCTTTCCTAACAACCCTAAACATAACCCTAACCGCAGCAAGTAGCTGAACCCGAGTTAGACCCGAAAAAACACGTACGGTGCCACTTTCTGCCATCAAAAAGTGCTCTCAGCGGAAGCCTTTGGGTACACCTGAACTCCCTGGGGGAGCCTTTACGCAACCCCACACTCAACAGGACTCTGCGCCTTCACTCTTTCCTAACAACCCTAAACATAACCCTAACCGCAACAAGAAGCTGAACCCGAGTTAGACCCGAAAAAACACGTACGGTGCCACTTTCTGCCATCCAAAAGTGCTCTCAGCGGAAGCCTTTGGGTACACCTGAACTCCCTGGGGGAGCCTTGACGCAACCCCACACTCAACAGGACTCTGCGTCTTCACTCTTTCCTAACAACCCTAAACATAACCCTAACCGCAACAAGAAGCTGAACCCGAGTTAGACCCGAAAAAACACGTACGGTGCCACTTTCTGCCATCAAAAAGTGCTCTCAGCGGAAGCCTTTGGGTACACCTGAACTCCCTGGGGGAGCCTTTACGCAACCCCACACTCAACAGGACTCTGCATCTTCACTCTTTCCTAACAACCCTAAACATAACCCTAACCGCAACAAGAAGCTGAACCCGAGTTAGACCCGAAAAAACACGTACGGTGCCACTTTCTGCCATCAAAAAGTGCTCTCAGCGGAAGCCTTTGGGTACACCTGAACTCCCTGGGGGAGCCTTTACGCAACCCCACACTCAACAGGACTCTGCGTCTTCACTCTTTCCTAACAACCCTAAACATAACCCTAACCGCAACAAGAAGCTGAACCCGAGTTAGACCCGAAAAAACACGTACGGTGCCACTTTCTGCCATCCAAAAGTGCTCTCAGCGGAAGCCTTTGGGTACACCTGAACTCCCTGGGGGAGCCTTTACGCAACCCCACACTCAACAGGACTCTGCGTCTTCACTCTTTCCTAACAACCCTAAACATAACCCTAACCGCAACAAGAAGCTGAACCCGAGTTAGACCCGAAAAAACACGTACGGTGCCACTTTCTGCCGTCCAAAAGTGCTCTCAGCGGAAGCCTTTGGGTACACCTGAACTCCCTGGGGGAGCCTTTACGCAACCCCACACTCAACAGGACTCTGCGTATTCACTCTTTCCTAACAACCCTAAACATAACCCTAACCGCAACAAGAAGCTGAACCCGAGTTAGACCCGAAAAAACACGTACGGTGCCACTTTCTGCCATCCAAAAGTGCTCTCAGCGGAAGCCTTTGGGTACACCTGAACTCCCTGGGGGAGCCTTTACGCAACCCCACACTCAACAGGACTCTGCGTCTTCACTCTTTCCTAACAACCCTAAACATAACCCTAACCGCAACAAGAAGCTCAACCCGAGTTAGACCCGAAAAAACATGTACGGTGCCACTTTCTGCCATCAAAAAGTGCTCTCAGCGGAAGCCTTTGGGTACACCTGAACTCCCTGGGGGAGCCTTTACGCAACCCCACACTCAACAGGACTCTGCGTCTTCACTCTTTCCTAACAACCCTAAACATAACCCTAACCGCAACAAGAAGCTGAACCCGAGTTAGACCCGAAAAAACACGTACGGTGCCACTTTCTGCCATCAAAAAGTGCTCTCAGCGGAAGCCTTTGGGTACACCTGAACTCCCTGGGGGAGCCTTTACGCAACCCCACACTCAACAGGACTCTGCGTCTTCACTCTTTCCTAACAACCCTAAACATAACCCTAACCGCAACAAGAAGCTCAACCCGAGTTAGACCCGAAAAAACACGTACGGTGCCACTTTCTGCCATCAAAAAGTGCTCTCAGCGGAAGCCTTTGGGTACACCTGAACTCCCTGGGGGAGCCTTTACGCAACCCCACACTCAACAGGACTCTGCGTCTTCACTCTTTCCTAACAACCCTAAACATAACCCTAACCGCAACAAGAAGCTGAACCCGAGTTAGACCCGAAAAAACACGTACGGTGCCACTTTCTGCCATCCAAAAGTGCTCTCAGCGGAAGCCTTTGGGTACACCTGAACTCCCTGGGGGAGCCTTTACGCAACCCCACACTCAACAGGACTCTGCGTCTTCACTCTTTCCTAAGAACCCTAAACATAACCCTAACCGCAACAAGAAGCTGAACCCGAGTTAGACCCGAAAAAACACGTACGGTGCCACTTTCTGCCGTCCAAAAGTGCTCTCAGCGGAAGCCTTTGGGTACACCTGAACTCCCTGGGGGAGCCTTTACGCAACCCCACACTCAACAGGACTCTGCGTCTTCACTCTTTCCTAACAACCCTAAACATAACCCTAACCGCAACAAGAAGCTGAACCCGAGTTAGACCCGAAAAAACACGTACGGTGCCACTTTCTGCCATCAAAAAGTGCTCTCAGCGGAAGCCTTTGGGTACACCTGAACTCCCTGGGGGAGCCTTTACGCAACCCCACACTCAACAGGACTCTGCGCCTTCACTCTTTCCTAACAACCCTAAACATAACCCTAACCGCAACAAGAAGCTGAACCCGAGTTAGACCCGAAAAAACACGTACGGTGCCACTTTCTGCCATCCAAAAGTGCTCTCAGCGGAAGCCTTTGGGTACACCTGAACTCCCTGGGGGAGCCTTTACGCAACCCCACACTCAACAGGACTCTGCGTCTTCACTCTTTCCTAACAACCCTAAACATAACCCTAACCGCAACAAGAAGCTGAACCCGAGTTAGACCCGAAAAAACACGTACGGTGCCACTTTCTGCCATCCAAAAGTGCTCTCAGCGGAAGCCTTTGGGTACACCTGAACTCCCTGGGGGAGCCTTTACGCAACCCCACACTCAACAGGACTCTGCGTCTTCACTCTTTCCTAACAACCCTAAACATAACCCTAACCGCAACAAGAAGCTGAACCCGAGTTAGACCCGAAAAAACACGTACGGTGCCACTTTCTGCCGTCCAAAAGTGCTCTCAGCGGAAGCCTTTGGGTACACCTGAACTCCCTGGGGGAGCCTTTACGCAACCCCACACTCAACAGGACTCTGCGTATTCACTCTTTCCTAACAACCCTAAACATAACCCTAACCGCAACAAGAAGCTGAACCCGAGTTAGACCCGAAAAAACACGTACGGTGCCACTTTCTGCCATCAAAAAGTGCTCTCAGCGGAAGCCTTTGGGTACACCTGAACTCCCTGGGGGAGCCTTTACGCAACCCCACACTCAACAGGACTCTGCATCTTCACTCTTTCCTAACAACCCTAAACATAACCCTAACCGCAACAAGAAGCTGAACCCGAGTTAGACCCGAAAAAACACGTACGGTGCCACTTTCTGCCATCAAAAAGTGCTCTCAGCGGAAGCCTTTGGGTACACCTGACCTCCCTGGGGGAGCCTTTACGCAACCCCACACTCAACAGGACTCTGCGTCTTCACTCTTTCCTAACAACCCTAAACATAACCCTAACCGGAACAAGAAGCTCAACCCGAGTTAGACCCGAAAAAACACGTACGGTGCCACTTTCTGCCATCAAAAAGTGCTCTCAGCGGAAGCCTTTGGGTACACCTGAACTCCCTGGGGGAGCCTTTACGCAACCCCACACTCAACAGGACTCTGCGTCTTCACTCTTTCCTAACAACCCTAAACATAACCCTAACCGGAACAAGAAGCTCAACCCGAGTTAGACCCGAAAAAACACGTACGGTGCCACTTTCTGCCATCAAAAAGTGCTCTCAGCGGAAGCCTTTGGGTACACCTGAACTCCCTGGGGGAGCCTTGACGCAACCCCACACTCAACAGGACTCTGCGTCTTCACTCTTTCCTAACAACCCTAAACATAACCCTAACCGCAACAAGAAGCTGAACCCGAGTTAGACCCGAAAAAACACGTACGGTGCCACTTTCTGCCATCAAAAAGTGCTCTCAGCAGAAGCCTTTGGGTACACCTGAACTCCCTGGGGGAGCCTTTACGCAACCCCACACTCAACAGGACTCTGCGTCTTCACTCTTTCCTAACAACCCTAAACATAACCCTAACCGCAACAAGAAGCTGAACCCGAGTTAGACCCGAAAAAACACGTACGGTGCCACTTTCTGCCATCAAAAAGTGCTCTCAGCGGAAGCCTTTGGGTACACCTGAACTCCCTGGGGGAGCCTTTACGCAACCCCACACTCAACAGGACTCTGCGTCTTCACTCTTTCCTAACAACCCTAAACATAACCCTAACCGCAACAAGAAGCTGAACCCGAGTTAGACCCGAAAAAACACGTACGGTGCCACTTTCTGCCATCCAAAAGTGCTCTCAGCGGAAGCCTTTGGGTACACCTGAACTCCCTGGGGGAGCCTTTACGCAACCCCACACTCAACAGGACTCTGCGTCTTCACTCTTTCCTAACAACCCTAAACATAACCCTAACCGCAACAAGAAGCTGAACCCGAGTTAGACCCGAAAAAACACGTACGGTGCCACTTTCTGCTGTCCAAAAGTGCTCTCAGCGGAAGCCTTTGGGTACACCTGAACTCCCTGGGGGAGCCTTTACGCAACCCCACACTCAACAGGACTCTGCGTCTTCACTCTTTCCTAACAACCCTAAACATAACCCTAACCGCAACAAGAAGCTGAACCCGAGTTAGACCCGAAAAAACACGTACGGTGCCACTTTCTGCCATCCAAAAGTGCTCTCAGCGGAAGCCTTTGGGTACACCTGAACTCCCTGGGGGAGCCTTTACGCAACCCCACACTCAACAGGACTCTGCGTCTTCACTCTTTCCTAACAACCCTAAACATAACCCTAACCGCAACAAGAAGCTGAACCCGAGTTAGACCCGAAAAAACACGTACGGTGCCACTTTCTGCCATCAAAAAGTGCTCTCAGCGGAAGCCTTTGGGTACACCTGACCTCCCTGGGGGAGCCTTTACGCAACCCCACACTCAACAGGACTCTGCGTCTTCACTCTTTCCTAACAACCCTAAACATAACCCTAACCGCAACAAGAAGCTGAACCCGAGTTAGACCCGAAAAAACACGTACGGTGCCACTTTCTGCCATCAAAAAGTGCTCTCAGCGGAAGCCTTTGGGTACACCTGAACTCCCTGGGGGAGCCTTTACGCAACCCCACACTCAACAGGACTCTGCGTCTTCACTCTTTCCTAACAACCCTAAACATAACCCTAACCGGAACAAGTAGCTGAACCCGAGTTAGACCCGAAAAAACACGTACGGTGCCACTTTCTGCCATCAAAAAGTGCTCTCAGCGGAAGCCTTTGGGTACACCTGAACTCCCTGGGGGAGCCTTTACGCAACCCCACACTCAACAGGACTCTGCGTCTTCACTCTTTCCTAACAACCCTAAACATAACCCTAACCGCAACAAGAAGCTGAACCCGAGTTAGACCCGAAAAAACACGTACGGTGCCACTTTCTGCCATCCAAAAGTGCTCTCAGCGGAAGCCTTTGGGTACACCTGAACTCCCTGGGGGAGCCTTTACGCAACCCCACACTCAACAGGACTCTGCGTCTTCACTCTTTCCTAAGAACCCTAAACATAACCCTAACCGCAACAAGAAGCTGAACCCGAGTTAGACCCGAAAAAACACGTACGGTGCCACTTTCTGCCGTCCAAAAGTGCTCTCAGCGGAAGCCTTTGGGTACACCTGAACTCCCTGGGGGAGCCTTTACGCAACGCCACACTCAACAGGACTCTGCGTATTCACTCTTTCCTAACAACCCTAAACATAACCCTAACCGCAACAAGAAGCTGAACCCGAGTTAGACCCGAAAAAACACGTACGGTGCCACTTTCTGCCATCAAAAAGTGCTCTCAGCGGAAGCCTTTGGGTACACCTGAACTCCCTGGGGGAGCCTATACGCAACCCCACACTCAACAGGACTCTGCGTCTTCACTCTTTCCTAACAACCCTAAACATAACCCTAACCGCAACAAGAAGCTGAACCCGAGTTAGACCCGAAAAAACACGTACGGTGCCACTTTCTGCCATCCAAAAGTGCTCTCAGCGGAAGCCTTTGGGTACACCTGAACTCCCTGGGGGAGCCTTTACGCAACCCCACACTCAACAGGACTCTGCGTATTCACTCTTTCCTAACAACCCTAAACATAACCCTAACCGCAACAAGAAGCTGAACCCGAGTTAGACCCGAAAAAACACGTACGGTGCCACTTTCTGCCATCAAAAAGTGCTCTCAGCGGAAGCCTTTGGGTACACCTGAACTCCCTGGGGGAGCCTTTACGCAACCCCACACTCAACAGGACTCTGCATCTTCACTCTTTCCTAACAACCCTAAACATAACCCTAACCGCAACAAGAAGCTGAACCCGAGTTAGACCCGAAAAAACACGTACGGTGCCACTTTCTGCCATCCAAAAGTGCTCTCAGCGGAAGCCTTTGGGTACACCTGAACTCCCTGGGGGAGCCTTTACGCAACCCCACACTCAACAGGACTCTGCGTCTTCACTCTTTCCTAACAACCCTAAACATAACCCTAACCGCAACAAGAAGCTGAACCCGAGTTAGACCCGAAAAAACACGTACGGTGCCACTTTCTGCCATCCAAAAGTGCTCTCAGCGGAAGCCTTTGGGTACACCTGAACTCCCTGGGGGAGCCTTTACGCAACCCCACACTCAACAGGACTCTGCGTCTTCACTCTTTCCTAACAACCCTAAACATAACCCTAACCGCAACAAGAAGCTGAACCCGAGTTAGACCCGAAAAAACACGTACGGTGCCACTTTCTGCCGTCCAAAAGTGCTCTCAGCGGAAGCCTTTGGGTACACCTGAACTCCCTGGGGGAGCCTTTACGCAACCCCACACTCAACAGGACTCTGCGTCTTCACTCTTTCCTAACAACCCTAAACATAACCCTAACCGCAACAAGAAGCTGAACCCGAGTTAGACCCGAAAAAACACGTACGGTGCCACTTTCTGCCATCCAAAAGTGCTCTCAGCGGAAGCCTTTGGGTACACCTGAACTCCCTGGGGGAGCCTTTACGCAACCCCACACTCAACAGGACTCTGCGTCTTCACTCTTTCCTAACAACCCTAAACATAACCCTAACCGCAACAAGAAGCTGAACCCGAGTTAGACCCGAAAAAACACGTACGGTGCCACTTTCTGCCATCAAAAAGTGCTCTCAGCGGAAGCCTTTGGGTACACCTGAACTCCCTGGGGGAGCCTTTACGCAACCCCACACTCAACAGGACTCTGCGTCTTCACTCTTTCCTAACAACCCTAAACATAACCCTAACCGCAACAAGAAGCTGAACCCGAGTTAGACCCGAAAAAACACGTACGGTGCCACTTTCTGCCATCAAAAAGTGCTCTCAGCGGAAGCCTTTGGGTACACCTGAACTCCCTGGGGGAGCCTTTACGCAACCCCACACTCAACAGGACTCTGCGTCTTCACTCTTTCCTAACAACCCTAAACATAACCCTAACCGCAACAAGAAGCTGAACCCGAGTTAGACCCGAAAAAACACGTACGGTGCCACTTTCTGCCATCAAAAAGTGCTCTCAGCGGAAGCCTTTGGGTACACCTGAACTCCCTGGGGGAGCCTTTACGCAACCCCACACTCAACAGGACTCTGCGTCTTCACTCTTTCCTAACAACCCTAAACATAACCCTAACCGCAACAAGAAGCTGAACCCGAGTTAGACCCGAAAAAACACGTACGGTGCCACTTTCTGCCGTCCAAAAGTGCTCTCAGCGGAAGCCTTTGGGTACACCTGAACTCCCTGGGGGAGCCTTTACGCAACCCCACACTCAACAGGACTCTGCGTCTTCACTCTTTCCTAACAACCCTAAACATAACCCTAACCGCAACAAGAAGCTGAACCCGAGTTAGACCCGAAAAAACACGTACGGTGCCACTTTCTGCCATCCAAAAGTGCTCTCAGCGGAAGCCTTTGGGTACACCTGAACTCCCTGGGGGAGCCTTTACGCAACCCCACACTCAACAGGACTCTGCGTCTTCACTCTTTCCTAACAACCCTAAACATAACCCTAACCGCAACAAGAAGCTCAACCCGAGTTAGACCCGAAAAAACACGTACGGTGCCACTTTCTGCCGTCCAAAAGTGCTCTCAGCGGAAGCCTTTGGGTACACCTGAACTCCCTGGGGGAGCCTTTACGCAACCCCACACTCAACAGGACTCTGCGTATTCACTCTTTCCTAACAACCCTAAACATAACCCTAACCGCAACAAGAAGCTGAACCCGAGTTAGACCCGAAAAAACACGTACGGTGCCACTTTCTGCCATCCAAAAGTGCTCTCAGCGGAAGCCTTTGGGTACACCTGAACTCCCTGGGGGAGCCTTTACGCAACCCCACACTCAACAGGACTCTGCGTCTTCACTCTTTCCTAACAACCCTAAACATAACCCTAACCGCAACAAGAAGCTCAACCCGAGTTAGACCCGAAAAAACACGTACGGTGCCACTTTCTGCCATCCAAAAGTGCTCTCAGCGGAAGCCTTTGGGTACACCTGAACTCCCTGGGGGAGCCTTGACGCAACCCCACACTCAACAGGACTCTGCGTCTTCACTCTTTCCTAACAACCCTAAACATAACCCTAACCGCAACAAGAAGCTGAACCCGAGTTAGACCCGAAAAAACACGTACGGTGCCACTTTCTGCCATCAAAAAGTGCTCTCAGCAGAAGCCTTTGGGTACACCTGAACTCCCTGGGGGAGCCTTTACGCAACCCCACACTCAACAGGACTCTGCGTCTTCACTCTTTCCTAACAACCCTAAACATAACCCTAACCGCAACAAGAAGCTGAACCCGAGTTAGACCCGAAAAAACACGTACGGTGCCACTTTCTGCCATCAAAAAGTGATCTCAGCGGAAGCCTTTGGGTACACCTGAACTCCCTGGGGGAGCCTTTACGCAACCCCACACTCAACAGGACTCTGCGTCTTCACTCTTTCCTAACAACCCTTAATATAAGCCTAACCGGAACAAGAAGCTGAACCCGAGTTAGACCCGAAAAAACACGTACGGTGCCACTTTCTGCCATCAAAAAGTGCTCTCAGCGGAAGCCTTTGGGTACACCTGAACTCCCTGGGGGAGCCTTTACGCAACCCCACACTCAACAGGACTCTGCGTCTTCACTCTTTCCTAACAACCCTAAACATAACCCTAACCGGAACAAGAAGCTCAACCCGAGTTAGACCCGAAAAAACACGTACGGTGCCACTTTCTGCCATCAAAAAGTGCTCTCAGCGGAAGCCTTTGGGTACACCTGAACTCCCTGGGGGAGCCTTTACGCAACCCCACACTCAACAGGACTCTGTGTCTTCACTCTTTCCTAACAACCCTAAACATAACCCTAACCGCAACAAGAAGCTCAACCCGAGTTAGACCCGAAAAAACACGTACGGTGCCACTTTCTGCCATCCAAAAGTGCTCTCAGCGGAAGCCTTTGGGTACACCTGAACTCCCTGGGGGAGCCGTTACGCAACCCCACACTCAACAGGACTCTGCGTCTTCACTCTTTCCTAACAACCCTAAACATAACCCTAACCGCAACAAGAAGCTCAACCCGAGTTAGACCCGAAAAAACACGTACGGTGCCACTTTCTGCCATCAAAAAGTGCTCTCAGCGGAAGCCTTTGGGTACACCTGAACTCCCTGGGGGAGCCTTTACGCAACCCCACACTCAACAGGACTCTGCGTCTTCACTCTTTCCTAACAACCCTAAACATAACCCTAACCGGAACAAGAAGCTGAACCCGAGTTAGACCCGAAAAAACACGTACGGTGCCACTTTCTGCCATCAAAAAGTGCTCTCAGCGGAAGCCTTTGGGTACACCTGAACTCCCTGGGGGAGCCTTTACGCAACCCCACACTCAACAGGACTCTGCGTCTTCACTCTTTCCTAACAACCCTAAACATAACCCTAACCGCAACAAGAAGCTGAACCCGAGTTAGACCCGAAAAAACACGTACGGTGCCACTTTCTGCCGTCCAAAAGTGCTCTCAGCGGAAGCCTTTGGGTACACCTGAACTCCCTGGGGGAGCCTTTACGCAACCCCACACTCAACAGGACTCTGCGTCTTCACTCTTTCCTAACAACCCTAAACATAACCCTAACCGCAACAAGAAGCTGAACCCGAGTTAGACCCGAAAAAACACGTACGGTGCCACTTTCTGCCATCAAAAAGTGCTCTCAGCGGAAGCCTTTGGGTACACCTGAACTCCCTGGGGGAGCCTTTACGCAACCCCACACTCAACAGGACTCTGCGTCTTCACTCTTTCCTAACAACCCTAAACATAACCCTAACCGCAACAAGAAGCTGAACCCGAGTTAGACCCGAAAAAACACGTACGGTGCCACTTTCTGCCATCAAAAAGTGCTCTCAGCGGAAGCCTTTGGGTACACCTGAACTCCCTGGGGGAGCCTTTACGCAACCCCACACTCAACAGGACTCTGCGTCTTCACTCTTTCCTAACAACCCTAAACATAACCCTAACCGCAACAAGAAGCTGAACCCGAGTTAGACCCGAAAAAACACGTACGGTGCCACTTTCTGCCATCCAAAAGTGCTCTCAGCGGAAGCCTTTGGGTACACCTGAACTCCCTGGGGGAGCCTTTACGCAACCCCACACTCAACAGGACTCTGCGTCTTCACTCTTTCCTAACAACCCTAAACATAAGCCTAACCGCAACAAGAAGCTGAACCCGAGTTAGACCCGAAAAAACACGTACGGTGCCACTTTCTGCCATCCAAAAGTGCTCTCAGCGGAAGCCTTTGGGTACACCTGAACTCCCTGGGGGAGCCTTTACGCAACCCCACACTCAACAGGACTCTGCGTCTTCACTCTTTCCTAACAACCCTAAACATAACCCTAACCGCAACAAGAAGCTGAACCCGAGTTAGACCCGAAAAAACACGTACGGTGCCACTTTCTGCCATCAAAAAGTGCTCTCAGCGGAAGCCTTTGGGTACACCTGAACTCCCTGGGGGAGCCTTTACGCAACCCCACACTCAACAGGACTCTGCGTCTTCACTCTTTCCTAACAACCCTAAACATAACCCTAACCGCAACAAGAAGCTCAACCCGAGTTAGACCCGAAAAAACACGTACGGTGCCACTTTCTGCCATCAAAAAGTGCTCTCAGCGGAAGCCTTTGGGTACACCTGAACTCCCTGGGGGAGCCTTTACGCAACCCCACACTCAACAGGACTCTGCGCCTTCACTCTTTCCTAACAACCCTAAACATAACCCTAACCGCAACAAGAAGCTGAACCCGAGTTAGACCCGAAAAAACACGTACGGTGCCACTTTCTGCCGTCAAAAAGTGCTCTCAGCGGAAGCCTTTGGGTACACCTGAACTCCCTGGGGGAGCCTTTACGCAACCCCACACTCAACAGGACTCTGCGTCTTCACTCTTTCCTAACAACCCTAAACACAACCCTAACCGGAACAAGAAGCTGAACCCGAGTTAGACCCGAAAAAACACGTACGGTGCCACTTTCTGCCATCAAAAAGTGCTCTCAGCGGAAGCCTTTGGGTACACCTGAACTCCCTGGGGGAGCCTTTACGCAACCCCACACTCAACAGGACTCTGCGTCTTCACTCTTTCCTAACAACCCTAAACATAACCCTAACCGCAACAAGAAGCTGAACCCGAGTTAGACCCGAAAAAACACGTACGGTGCCACTTTCTGCCATCAAAAAGTGCTCTCAGCGGAAGCCTTTGGGTACACCTGACCTCCCTGGGGGAGCCTTTACGCAACCCCACACTCAACAGGACTCTGCGTCTTCACTCTTTCCTAACAACCCTAAACATAACCCTAACCGGAACAAGAAGCTCAACCCGAGTTAGACCCGAAAAAACACGTACGGTGCCACTTTCTGCCATCAAAAAGTGCTCTCAGCGGAAGCCTTTGGGTACACCTGAACTCCCTGGGGGAGCCTTTACGCAACCCCACACTCAACAGGACTCTGCGTCTTCACTCTTTCCTAACAACCCTAAACATAACCCTAACCGGAACAAGAAGCTCAACCCGAGTTAGACCCGAAAAAACACGTACGGTGCCACTTTCTGCCATCAAAAAGTGCTCTCAGCGGAAGCCTTTGGGTACACCTGAACTCCCTGGGGGAGCCTTGACGCAACCCCACACTCAACAGGACTCTGCGTCTTCACTCTTTCCTAACAACCCTAAACATAACCCTAACCGCAACAAGAAGCTGAACCCGAGTTAGACCCGAAAAAACACGTACGGTGCCACTTTCTGCCATCCAAAAGTGCTCTCAGCGGAAGCCTTTGGGTACACCTGAACTCCCTGGGGGAGCCTTTACGCAACCCCACACTCAACAGGACTCTGCGTCTTCACTCTTTCCTAACAACCCTAAACATAACCCTAACCGCAACAAGAAGCTGAACCCGAGTTAGACCCGAAAAAACACGTACGGTGCCACTTTCTGCTGTCCAAAAGTGCTCTCAGCGGAAGCCTTTGGGTACACCTGAACTCCCTGGGGGAGCCTTTACGCAACCCCACACTCAACAGGACTCTGCGTCTTCACTCTTTCCTAACAACCCTAAACATAACCCTAACCGCAACAAGAAGCTGAACCCGAGTTAGACCCGAAAAAACACGTACGGTGCCACTTTCTGTCATCCAAAAGTGCTCTCAGCGGAAGCCTTTGGGTACACCTGAACTCCCTGGGGGAGCCTTTACGCAACCCCACACTCAACAGGACTCTGCGTCTTCACTCTTTCCTAACAACCCTAAACATAACCCTAACCGCAACAAGAAGCTGAACCCGAGTTAGACCCGAAAAAACACGTACGGTGCCACTTTCTGCCATCAAAAAGTGCTCTCAGCGGAAGCCTTTGGGTACACCTGACCTCCCTGGGGGAGCCTTTACGCAACCCCACACTCAACAGGACTCTGCGTCTTCACTCTTTCCTAACAACCCTAAACATAACCCTAACCGCAACAAGAAGCTGAACCCGAGTTAGACCCGAAAAAACACGTACGGTGCCACTTTCTGCCATCAAAAAGTGCTCTCAGCGGAAGCCTTTGGGTACACCTGAACTCCCTGGGGGAGCCTTTACGCAACCCCACACTCAACAGGACTCTGCGTCTTCACTCTTTCCTAACAACCCTAAACATAACCCTAACCGCAACAAGAAGCTGAACCCGAGTTAGACCCGAAAAAACACGTACGGTGCCACTTTCTGCCATCCAAAAGTGCTCTCAGCGGAAGCCTTTGGGTACACCTGAACTCCCTGGGGGAGCCTTTACGCAACCCCACACTCAACAGGACTCTGCGTCTTCACTCTTTCCTAACAACCCTAAACATAACCCTAACCGCAACAAGAAGCTGAACCCGAGTTAGACCCGAAAAAACACGTACGGTGCCACTTTCTGCCGTCCAAAAGTGCTCTCAGCGGAAGCCTTTGGGTACACCTGAACTCCCTGGGGGAGCCTTTACGCAACGCCACACTCAACAGGACTCTGCGTATTCACTCTTTCCTAACAACCCTAAACATAACCCTAACCGCAACAAGAAGCTGAACCCGAGTTAGACCCGAAAAAACACGTACGGTGCCACTTTCTGCCATCAAAAAGTGCTCTCAGCGGAAGCCTTTGGGTACACCTGAACTCCCTGGGGGAGCCTTTACGCAACCCCACACTCAACAGGACTCTGCGCCTTCACTCTTTCCTAACAACCCTAAACATAACCCTAACCGCAGCAAGTAGCTGAACCCGAGTTAGACCCGAAAAAACACGTACGGTGCCACTTTCTGCCATCAAAAAGTGCTCTCAGCGGAAGCCTTTGGGTACACCTGAACTCCCTGGGGGAGCCTTTACGCAACCCCACACTCAACAGGACTCTGCGTCTTCACTCTTTCCTAACAACCCTAAACATAACCCTAACCGCAACAAGAAGCTGAACCCGAGTTAGACCCGAAAAAACACGTACGGTGCCACTTTCTGCCATCCAAAAGTGCTCTCAGCGGAAGCCTTTGGGTACACCTGAACTCCCTGGGGGAGCCTTGACGCAACCCCACACTCAACAGGACTCTGCGTCTTCACTCTTTCCTAACAACCCTAAACATAACCCTAACCGCAACAAGAAGCTGAACCCGAGTTAGACCCGAAAAAACACGTACGGTGCCACTTTCTGCCATCCAAAAGTGCTCTCAGCGGAAGCCTTTGGGTACACCTGAACTCCCTGGGGGAGCCTTTACGCAACCCCACACTCAACAGGACTCTGCGTATTCACTCTTTCCTAACAACCCTAAACATAACCCTAACCGCAACAAGAAGCTGAACCCGAGTTAGACCCGAAAAAACACGTACGGTGCCACTTTCTGCCATCAAAAAGTGCTCTCAGCGGAAGCCTTTGGGTACACCTGAACTCCCTGGGGGAGCCTTTACGCAACCCCACACTCAACAGGACTCTGCATCTTCACTCTTTCCTAACAACCCTAAACATAACCCTAACCGCAACAAGAAGCTGAACCCGAGTTAGACCCGAAAAAACACGTACGGTGCCACTTTCTGCCATCAAAAAGTGCTCTCAGCGGAAGCCTTTGGGTACACCTGAACTCCCTGGGGGAGCCTTTACGCAACCCCACACTCAACAGGACTCTGCGTCTTCACTCTTTCCTAACAACCCTAAACATAACCCTAACCGCAACAAGAAGCTGAACCCGAGTTAGACCCGAAAAAACACGTACGGTGCCACTTTCTGCCATCCAAAAGTGCTCTCAGCGGAAGCCTTTGGGTACACCTGAACTCCCTGGGGGAGCCTTTACGCAACCCCACACTCAACAGGACTCTGCGTCTTCACTCTTTCCTAACAACCCTAAACATAACCCTAACCGCAACAAGAAGCTGAACCCGAGTTAGACCCGAAAAAACACGTACGGTGCCACTTTCTGCCGTCCAAAAGTGCTCTCAGCGGAAGCCTTTGGGTACACCTGAACTCCCTGGGGGAGCCTTTACGCAACCCCACACTCAACAGGACTCTGCGTCTTCACTCTTTCCTAACAACCCTAAACATAACCCTAACCGCAACAAGAAGCTGAACCCGAGTTAGACCCGAAAAAACACGTACGGTGCCACTTTCTGCCATCCAAAAGTGCTCTCAGCGGAAGCCTTTGGGTACACCTGAACTCCCTGGGGGAGCCTTTACGCAACCCCACACTCAACAGGACTCTGCGTCTTCACTCTTTCCTAACAACCCTAAACATAACCCTAACCGCAACAAGAAGCTCAACCCGAGTTAGACCCGAAAAAACATGTACGGTGCCACTTTCTGCCATCAAAAAGTGCTCTCAGCGGAAGCCTTTGGGTACACCTGAACTCCCTGGGGGAGCCTTTACGCAACCCCACACTCAACAGGACTCTGCGTCTTCACTCTTTCCTAACAACCCTAAACATAACCCTAACCGCAACAAGAAGCTGAACCCGAGTTAGACCCGAAAAAACACGTACGGTGCCACTTTCTGCCATCAAAAAGTGCTCTCAGCGGAAGCCTTTGGGTACACCTGAACTCCCTGGGGGAGCCTTTACGCAACCCCACACTCAACAGGACTCTGCGTCTTCACTCTTTCCTAACAACCCTAAACATAACCCTAACCGCAACAAGAAGCTGAACCCGAGTTAGACCCGAAAAAACACGTACGGTGCCACTTTCTGCCATCAAAAAGTGCTCTCAGCGGAAGCCTTTGGGTACACCTGAACTCCCTGGGGGAGCCTTTACGCAACCCCACACTCAACAGGACTCTGCGTCTTCACTCTTTCCTAACAACCCTAAACATAACCCTAACCGCAACAAGAAGCTGAACCCGAGTTAGACCCGAAAAAACACGTACGGTGCCACTTTCTGCCATCCAAAAGTGCTCTCAGCGGAAGCCTTTGGGTACACCTGAACTCCCTGGGGGAGCCTTTACGCAACCCCACACTCAACAGGACTCTGCGTCTTCACTCTTTCCTAAGAACCCTAAACATAACCCTAACCGCAACAAGAAGCTGAACCCGAGTTAGACCCGAAAAAACACGTACGGTGCCACTTTCTGCCGTCCAAAAGTGCTCTCAGCGGAAGCCTTTGGGTACACCTGAACTCCCTGGGGGAGCCTTTACGCAACCCCACACTCAACAGGACTCTGCGTCTTCACTCTTTCCTAACAACCCTAAACATAACCCTAACCGCAACAAGAAGCTGAACCCGAGTTAGACCCGAAAAAACACGTACGGTGCCACTTTCTGCCATCAAAAAGTGCTCTCAGCGGAAGCCTTTGGGTACACCTGAACTCCCTGGGGGAGCCTTTACGCAACCCCACACTCAACAGGACTCTGCGCCTTCACTCTTTCCTAACAACCCTAAACATAACCCTAACCGCAACAAGAAGCTGAACCCGAGTTAGACCCGAAAAAACACGTACGGTGCCACTTTCTGCCATCCAAAAGTGCTCTCAGCGGAAGCCTTTGGGTACACCTGAACTCCCTGGGGGAGCCTTTACGCAACCCCACACTCAACAGGACTCTGCGTCTTCACTCTTTCCTAACAACCCTAAACATAACCCTAACCGCAACAAGAAGCTGAACCCGAGTTAGACCCGAAAAAACACGTACGGTGCCACTTTCTGCCATCCAAAAGTGCTCTCAGCGGAAGCCTTTGGGTACACCTGAACTCCCTGGGGGAGCCTTTACGCAACCCCACACTCAACAGGACTCTGCGTCTTCACTCTTTCCTAACAACCCTAAACATAACCCTAACCGCAACAAGAAGCTGAACCCGAGTTAGACCCGAAAAAACACGTACGGTGCCACTTTCTGCCGTCCAAAAGTGCTCTCAGCGGAAGCCTTTGGGTACACCTGAACTCCCTGGGGGAGCCTTTACGCAACCCCACACTCAACAGGACTCTGCGTATTCACTCTTTCCTAACAACCCTAAACATAACCCTAACCGCAACAAGAAGCTGAACCCGAGTTAGACCCGAAAAAACACGTACGGTGCCACTTTCTGCCATATAAAAGTGCTCTCAGCGGAAGCCTTTGGGTACACCTGAACTCCCTGGGGGAGCCTTTACGCAACCCCACACTCAACAGGACTCTGCATCTTCACTCTTTCCTAACAACCCTAAACATAACCCTAACCGCAACAAGAAGCTGAACCCGAGTTAGACCCGAAAAAACACGTACGGTGCCACTTTCTGCCATCAAAAAGTGCTCTCAGCGGAAGCCTTTGGGTACACCTGACCTCCCTGGGGGAGCCTTTACGCAACCCCACACTCAACAGGACTCTGCGTCTTCACTCTTTCCTAACAACCCTAAACATAACCCTAACCGGAACAAGAAGCTCAACCCGAGTTAGACCCGAAAAAACACGTACGGTGCCACTTTCTGCCATCAAAAAGTGCTCTCAGCGGAAGCCTTTGGGTACACCTGAACTCCCTGGGGGAGCCTTTACGCAACCCCACACTCAACAGGACTCTGCGTCTTCACTCTTTCCTAACAACCCTAAACATAACCCTAACCGGAACAAGAAGCTCAACCCGAGTTAGACCCGAAAAAACACGTACGGTGCCACTTTCTGCCATCAAAAAGTGCTCTCAGCGGAAGCCTTTGGGTACACCTGAACTCCCTGGGGGAGCCTTGACGCAACCCCACACTCAACAGGACTCTGCGTCTTCACTCTTTCCTAACAACCCTAAACATAACCCTAACCGCAACAAGAAGCTGAACCCGAGTTAGACCCGAAAAAACACGTACGGTGCCACTTTCTGCCATCAAAAAGTGCTCTCAGCAGAAGCCTTTGGGTACACCTGAACTCCCTGGGGGAGCCTTTACGCAACCCCACACTCAACAGGACTCTGCGTCTTCACTCTTTCCTAACAACCCTAAACATAACCCTAACCGCAACAAGAAGCTGAACCCGAGTTAGACCCGAAAAAACACGTACGGTGCCACTTTCTGCCATCAAAAAGTGCTCTCAGCGGAAGCCTTTGGGTACACCTGAACTCCCTGGGGGAGCCTTTACGCAACCCCACACTCAACAGGACTCTGCGTCTTCACTCTTTCCTAACAACCCTAAACATAACCCTAACCGCAACAAGAAGCTGAACCCGAGTTAGACCCGAAAAAACACGTACGGTGCCACTTTCTGCCATCCAAAAGTGCTCTCAGCGGAAGCCTTTGGGTACACCTGAACTCCCTGGGGGAGCCTTTACGCAACCCCACACTCAACAGGACTCTGCGTCTTCACTCTTTCCTAACAACCCTAAACATAACCCTAACCGCAACAAGAAGCTGAACCCGAGTTAGACCCGAAAAAACACGTACGGTGCCACTTTCTGCTGTCCAAAAGTGCTCTCAGCGGAAGCCTTTGGGTACACCTGAACTCCCTGGGGGAGCCTTTACGCAACCCCACACTCAACAGGACTCTGCGTCTTCACTCTTTCCTAACAACCCTAAACATAACCCTAACCGCAACAAGAAGCTGAACCCGAGTTAGACCCGAAAAAACACGTACGGTGCCACTTTCTGCCATCCAAAAGTGCTCTCAGCGGAAGCCTTTGGGTACACCTGAACTCCCTGGGGGAGCCTTTACGCAACCCCACACTCAACAGGACTCTGCGTCTTCACTCTTTCCTAACAACCCTAAACATAACCCTAACCGCAACAAGAAGCTGAACCCGAGTTAGACCCGAAAAAACACGTACGGTGCCACTTTCTGCCATCAAAAAGTGCTCTCAGCGGAAGCCTTTGGGTACACCTGACCTCCCTGGGGGAGCCTTTACGCAACCCCACACTCAACAGGACTCTGCGTCTTCACTCTTTCCTAACAACCCTAAACATAACCCTAACCGCAACAAGAAGCTGAACCCGAGTTAGACCCGAAAAAACACGTACGGTGCCACTTTCTGCCATCAAAAAGTGCTCTCAGCGGAAGCCTTTGGGTACACCTGAACTCCCTGGGGGAGCCTTTACGCAACCCCACACTCAACAGGACTCTGCGTCTTCACTCTTTCCTAACAACCCTAAACATAACCCTAACCGGAACAAGTAGCTGAACCCGAGTTAGACCCGAAAAAACACGTACGGTGCCACTTTCTGCCATCAAAAAGTGCTCTCAGCGGAAGCCTTTGGGTACACCTGAACTCCCTGGGGGAGCCTTTACGCAACCCCACACTCAACAGGACTCTGCGTCTTCACTCTTTCCTAACAACCCTAAACATAACCCTAACCGCAACAAGAAGCTGAACCCGAGTTAGACCCGAAAAAACACGTACGGTGCCACTTTCTGCCATCCAAAAGTGCTCTCAGCGGAAGCCTTTGGGTACACCTGAACTCCCTGGGGGAGCCTTTACGCAACCCCACACTCAACAGGACTCTGCGTCTTCACTCTTTCCTAAGAACCCTAAACATAACCCTAACCGCAACAAGAAGCTGAACCCGAGTTAGACCCGAAAAAACACGTACGGTGCCACTTTCTGCCGTCCAAAAGTGCTCTCAGCGGAAGCCTTTGGGTACACCTGAACTCCCTGGGGGAGCCTTTACGCAACGCCACACTCAACAGGACTCTGCGTATTCACTCTTTCCTAACAACCCTAAACATAACCCTAACCGCAACAAGAAGCTGAACCCGAGTTAGACCCGAAAAAACACGTACGGTGCCACTTTCTGCCATCAAAAAGTGCTCTCAGCGGAAGCCTTTGGGTACACCTGAACTCCCTGGGGGAGCCTATACGCAACCCCACACTCAACAGGACTCTGCGTCTTCACTCTTTCCTAACAACCCTAAACATAACCCTAACCGCAACAAGAAGCTGAACCCGAGTTAGACCCGAAAAAACACGTACGGTGCCACTTTCTGCCATCCAAAAGTGCTCTCAGCGGAAGCCTTTGGGTACACCTGAACTCCCTGGGGGAGCCTTTACGCAACCCCACACTCAACAGGACTCTGCGTATTCACTCTTTCCTAACAACCCTAAACATAACCCTAACCGCAACAAGAAGCTGAACCCGAGTTAGACCCGAAAAAACACGTACGGTGCCACTTTCTGCCATCAAAAAGTGCTCTCAGCGGAAGCCTTTGGGTACACCTGAACTCCCTGGGGGAGCCTTTACGCAACCCCACACTCAACAGGACTCTGCATCTTCACTCTTTCCTAACAACCCTAAACATAACCCTAACCGCAACAAGAAGCTGAACCCGAGTTAGACCCGAAAAAACACGTACGGTGCCACTTTCTGCCATCCAAAAGTGCTCTCAGCGGAAGCCTTTGGGTACACCTGAACTCCCTGGGGGAGCCTTTACGCAACCCCACACTCAACAGGACTCTGCGTCTTCACTCTTTCCTAACAACCCTAAACATAACCCTAACCGCAACAAGAAGCTGAACCCGAGTTAGACCCGAAAAAACACGTACGGTGCCACTTTCTGCCATCCAAAAGTGCTCTCAGCGGAAGCCTTTGGGTACACCTGAACTCCCTGGGGGAGCCTTTACGCAACCCCACACTCAACAGGACTCTGCGTCTTCACTCTTTCCTAACAACCCTAAACATAACCCTAACCGCAACAAGAAGCTGAACCCGAGTTAGACCCGAAAAAACACGTACGGTGCCACTTTCTGCCGTCCAAAAGTGCTCTCAGCGGAAGCCTTTGGGTACACCTGAACTCCCTGGGGGAGCCTTTACGCAACCCCACACTCAACAGGACTCTGCGTCTTCACTCTTTCCTAACAACCCTAAACATAACCCTAACCGCAACAAGAAGCTGAACCCGAGTTAGACCCGAAAAAACACGTACGGTGCCACTTTCTGCCATCCAAAAGTGCTCTCAGCGGAAGCCTTTGGGTACACCTGAACTCCCTGGGGGAGCCTTTACGCAACCCCACACTCAACAGGACTCTGCGTCTTCACTCTTTCCTAACAACCCTAAACATAACCCTAACCGCAACAAGAAGCTGAACCCGAGTTAGACCCGAAAAAACACGTACGGTGCCACTTTCTGCCATCAAAAAGTGCTCTCAGCGGAAGCCTTTGGGTACACCTGAACTCCCTGGGGGAGCCTTTACGCAACCCCACACTCAACAGGACTCTGCGTCTTCACTCTTTCCTAACAACCCTAAACATAACCCTAACCGCAACAAGAAGCTGAACCCGAGTTAGACCCGAAAAAACACGTACGGTGCCACTTTCTGCCATCAAAAAGTGCTCTCAGCGGAAGCCTTTGGGTACACCTGAACTCCCTGGGGGAGCCTTTACGCAACCCCACACTCAACAGGACTCTGCGTCTTCACTCTTTCCTAACAACCCTAAACATAACCCTAACCGCAACAAGAAGCTGAACCCGAGTTAGACCCGAAAAAACACGTACGGTGCCACTTTCTGCCATCAAAAAGTGCTCTCAGCGGAAGCCTTTGGGTACACCTGAACTCCCTGGGGGAGCCTTTACGCAACCCCACACTCAACAGGACTCTGCGTCTTCACTCTTTCCTAACAACCCTAAACATAACCCTAACCGCAACAAGAAGCTGAACCCGAGTTAGACCCGAAAAAACACGTACGGTGCCACTTTCTGCCGTCCAAAAGTGCTCTCAGCGGAAGCCTTTGGGTACACCTGAACTCCCTGGGGGAGCCTTTACGCAACCCCACACTCAACAGGACTCTGCGTCTTCACTCTTTCCTAACAACCCTAAACATAACCCTAACCGCAACAAGAAGCTGAACCCGAGTTAGACCCGAAAAAACACGTACGGTGCCACTTTCTGCCATCCAAAAGTGCTCTCAGCGGAAGCCTTTGGGTACACCTGAACTCCCTGGGGGAGCCTTTACGCAACCCCACACTCAACAGGACTCTGCGTCTTCACTCTTTCCTAACAACCCTAAACATAACCCTAACCGCAACAAGAAGCTCAACCCGAGTTAGACCCGAAAAAACACGTACGGTGCCACTTTCTGCCGTCCAAAAGTGCTCTCAGCGGAAGCCTTTGGGTACACCTGAACTCCCTGGGGGAGCCTTTACGCAACCCCACACTCAACAGGACTCTGCGTATTCACTCTTTCCTAACAACCCTAAACATAACCCTAACCGCAACAAGAAGCTGAACCCGAGTTAGACCCGAAAAAACACGTACGGTGCCACTTTCTGCCATCAAAAAGTGCTCTCAGCGGAAGCCTTTGGGTACACCTGAACTCCCTGGGGGAGCCTTTACGCAACCCCACACTCAACAGGACTCTGCGTCTTCACTCTTTCCTAACAACCCTAAACATAACCCTAACCGCAACAAGAAGCTCAACCCGAGTTAGACCCGAAAAAACACGTACGGTGCCACTTTCTGCCATCAAAAAGTGCTCTCAGCGGAAGCCTTTGGGTACACCTGAACTCCCTGGGGGAGCCTTGACGCAACCCCACACTCAACAGGACTCTGCGTCTTCACTCTTTCCTAACAACCCTAAACATAACCCTAACCGCAACAAGAAGCTGAACCCGAGTTAGACCCGAAAAAACACGTACGGTGCCACTTTCTGCCATCAAAAAGTGCTCTCAGCAGAAGCCTTTGGGTACACCTGAACTCCCTGGGGGAGCCTTTACGCAACCCCACACTCAACAGGACTCTGCGTCTTCACTCTTTCCTAACAACCCTAAACATAACCCTAACCGCAACAAGAAGCTGAACCCGAGTTAGACCCGAAAAAACACGTACGGTGCCACTTTCTGCCATCAAAAAGTGCTCTCAGCGGAAGCCTTTGGGTACACCTGAACTCCCTGGGGGAGCCTTTACGCAACCCCACACTCAACAGGACTCTGCGTCTTCACTCTTTCCTAACAACCCTTAATATAAGCCTAACCGGAACAAGAAGCTGAACCCGAGTTAGACCCGAAAAAACACGTACGGTGCCACTTTCTGCCATCAAAAAGTGCTCTCAGCGGAAGCCTTTGGGTACACCTGAACTCCCTGGGGGAGCCTTTACGCAACCCCACACTCAACAGGACTCTGCGTCTTCACTCTTTCCTAACAACCCTAAACATAACCCTAACCGGAACAAGAAGCTCAACCCGAGTTAGACCCGAAAAAACACGTACGGTGCCACTTTCTGCCATCAAAAAGTGCTCTCAGCGGAAGCCTTTGGGTACACCTGAACTCCCTGGGGGAGCCTTTACGCAACCCCACACTCAACAGGACTCTGTGTCTTCACTCTTTCCTAACAACCCTAAACATAACCCTAACCGCAACAAGAAGCTCAACCCGAGTTAGACCCGAAAAAACACGTACGGTGCCACTTTCTGCCATCCAAAAGTGCTCTCAGCGGAAGCCTTTGGGTACACCTGAACTCCCTGGGGGAGCCGTTACGCAACCCCACACTCAACAGGACTCTGCGTCTTCACTCTTTCCTAACAACCCTAAACATAACCCTAACCGCAACAAGAAGCTCAACCCGAGTTAGACCCGAAAAAACACGTACGGTGCCACTTTCTGCCATCAAAAAGTGCTCTCAGCGGAAGCCTTTGGGTACACCTGAACTCCCTGGGGGAGCCTTTACGCAACCCCACACTCAACAGGACTCTGCGTCTTCACTCTTTCCTAACAACCCTAAACATAACCCTAACCGGAACAAGAAGCTGAACCCGAATTAGACCCGAAAAAACACGTACGGTGCCACTTTCTGCCATCAAAAAGTGCTCTCAGCGGAAGCCTTTGGGTACACCTGAACTCCCTGGGGGAGCCTTTACGCAACCCCACACTCAACAGGACTCTGCGTCTTCACTCTTTCCTAACAACCCTAAACATAACCCTAACCGCAACAAGAAGCTGAACCCGAGTTAGACCCGAAAAAACACGTACGGTGCCACTTTCTGCCGTCCAAAAGTGCTCTCAGCGGAAGCCTTTGGGTACACCTGAACTCCCTGGGGGAGCCTTTACGCAACCCCACACTCAACAGGACTCTGCGTCTTCACTCTTTCCTAACAACCCTAAACATAACCCTAACCGCAACAAGAAGCTGAACCCGAGTTAGACCCGAAAAAACACGTACGGTGCCACTTTCTGCCATCAAAAAGTGCTCTCAGCGGAAGCCTTTGGGTACACCTGAACTCCCTGGGGGAGCCTTTACGCAACCCCACACTCAACAGGACTCTGCGTCTTCACTCTTTCCTAACAACCCTAAACATAACCCTAACCGCAACAAGAAGCTGAACCCGAGTTAGACCCGAAAAAACACGTACGGTGCCACTTTCTGCCATCAAAAAGTGCTCTCAGCGGAAGCCTTTGGGTACACCTGAACTCCCTGGGGGAGCCTTTACGCAACCCCACACTCAACAGGACTCTGCGTCTTCACTCTTTCCTAACAACCCTAAACATAACCCTAACCGCAACAAGAAGCTGAACCCGAGTTAGACCCGAAAAAACACGTACGGTGCCACTTTCTGCCATCCAAAAGTGCTCTCAGCGGAAGCCTTTGGGTACACCTGAACTCCCTGGGGGAGCCTTTACGCAACCCCACACTCAACAGGACTCTGCGTCTTCACTCTTTCCTAACAACCCTAAACATAAGCCTAACCGCAACAAGAAGCTGAACCCGAGTTAGACCCGAAAAAACACGTACGGTGCCACTTTCTGCCATCCAAAAGTGCTCTCAGCGGAAGCCTTTGGGTACACCTGAACTCCCTGGGGGAGCCTTTACGCAACCCCACACTCAACAGGACTCTGCGTCTTCACTCTTTCCTAACAACCCTAAACATAACCCTAACCGCAACAAGAAGCTGAACCCGAGTTAGACCCGAAAAAACACGTACGGTGCCACTTTCTGCCATCAAAAAGTGCTCTCAGCGGAAGCCTTTGGGTACACCTGAACTCCCTGGGGGAGCCTTTACGCAACCCCACACTCAACAGGACTCTGCGTCTTCACTCTTTCCTAACAACCCTAAACATAACCCTAACCGCAACAAGAAGCTCAACCCGAGTTAGACC
>NW_028153642.1:57500-75000 GCF_964211835.1 Anser anser
CGGTGCCACTTTCTGCCATCCAAAAGTGCTCTCAGCGGAAGCCTTTGGGTACACCTGAACTCCCTGGGGGAGCCTTTACGCAACCCCACACTCAACAGGACTCTGCGTCTTCACTCTTTCCTAACAACCCTAAACATAACCCTAACCGCAACAAGAAGCTGAACCCGAGTTAGACCCGAAAAAACACGTACGGTGCCACTTTCTGCCATCAAAAAGTGCTCTCAGCGGAAGCCTTTGGGTACACCTGAACTCCCTGGGGGAGCCTTTACGCAACCCCACACTCAACAGGACTCTGCGTCTTCACTCTTTCCTAACAACCCTAAACATAATCCTAACCGCAACAAGAAGCTGAACCCGAGTTAGACCCGAAAAAACACGTACGGTGCCACTTTCTGCCAGCCAAAAGTGCTCTCAGCGGAAGCCTTTGGGTACACCTGAACTCCCTGGGGGAGCCTTTACGCAACCCCACACTCAACAGGACTCTGCGTCTTCACTCTTTCCTAACAACCCTAAACATAACCCTAACCGCAACAAGAAGCTGAACCCGAGTTAGACCCGAAAAAACACGTACGGTGCCACTTTCTGCCATCCAAAAGTGCTCTCAGCGGAAGCCTTTGGGTACACCTGAAATCCCTGGGGGAGCCTTTACGCAACACCACACTCAACAGGACTCTGCGTCTTCACTCTTTCCTAACAACCCTAAACATAACCCTAACCGCAACAAGAAGCTGAACCCGAGTTAGACCCGAAAAAACACGTACGGTGCCACTTTCTGCCATCAAAAAGTGCTCTCAGCGGAAGCCTTTGGGTACACCTGAACTCCCTGGGGGAGCCTTTACGCAACCCCACACTCAACAGGACTCTGCGTCTTCACTCTTTCCTAACAACCCTAAACATAACCCTAACCGCAACAAGAAGCTGAACCCGAGTTAGACCCGAAAAAACACGTACGGTGCCACTTTCTGCCATCAAAAAGTGCTCTCAGCGGAAGCCTTTGGGTACACCTGAACTCCCTGGGGGAGCCTTTACGCAACCCCACACTCAACAGGACTCTGCGTCTTCACTCTTTCCTAACAACCCTAAACATAACCCTAACCGCAACAAGAAGCTGAACCCGAGTTAGACCCGAAAAAACACGTACGGTGCCACTTTCTGCCATCAAAAAGTGCTCTCAGCGGAAGCCTTTGGGTACACCTGAACTCCCTGGGGGAGCCTTTACGCAACCCCACACTCAACAGGACTCTGCGTCTTCACTCTTTCCTAACAACCCTAAACATACCCCTAACCGCAACAAGAAGCTGAACCCGAGTTAGACCCGAAAAAACACGTACGATGCCACTTTCTGCCATCAAAAAGTGCTCTCAGCGGAAGCCTTTGGGTACACCTGAACTCCCTGGGGGAGCCTTTACGCAACCCCACACTCAACAGGACTCTGCGTCTTCACTCTTTCCTAACAACCCTAAACATAACCCTAACCGCAACAAGAAGCTGAACCCGAGTTAGACCCGAAAAAACACGTACGGTGCCACTTTCTGCCATCAGAAAGTGCTCTCAGCGGAAGCCTTTGGGTACACCTGAACTCCCTGGGGGAGCCTTTACGCAACCCCACACTCAACAGGACTCTGCGTCTTCACTCTTTCCTAACAACCCTAAACATACCCCTAACCGCAACAAGAAGCTGAACCCGAGTTAGACCCGAAAAAACACGTACGGTGCCACTTTCTGCCATCAAAAAGTGCTCTCAGCGGAAGCCTTTGGGTACACCTGAACTCCCTGGGGGAGCCTTTACGCAACCCCACACTCAACAGGACTCTGCGTCTTCACTCTTTCCTAACAACCCTAAACATAACCCTAACCGGAACAAGAAGCTGAACCCGAGTTAGACCCGAAAAAACACGTACGGTGCCACTTTCTGCCATCAAAAAGTGCTCTCAGCGGAAGCCTTTGGGTACACCTGAACTCCCTGGGGGAGCCTTTACGCAACCCCACACTCAACAGGACTCTGCGTCTTCACTCTTTCCTAACAACCCTAAACATAACCCTAACCGCAATAAGAAGCTGAACCCGAGTTAGACCCGAAAAAACACGTACGGTGCCACTTTCTGCCATCAAAAAGTGCTCTCAGCGGAAGCCTTTGGGTACACCTGAACTCCCTGGGGGAGCCTTTACGCAACCCCACACTCAACAGGACTCTGCGTCTTCACTCTTTCCTAACAACCCTAAACATAACCCTAACCGCAACAAGAAGCTGAACCCGAGTTAGACCCGAAAAAACACGTACGGTGCCACTTTCTGCCATCCAAAAGTGCTCTCAGCGGAAGCCTTTGGGTACACCTGAACTCCCTGGGGGAGCCTTTACGCAACCCCACACTCAACAGGACTCTGCGTCTTCACTCTTTCCTAACAACCCTAAACATAACCCTAACCGCAACAAGAAGCTGAACCCGAGTTAGACCCGAAAAAACACGTACGGTGCCACTTTCTGCCATCAAAAAGTGCTCTCAGCGGAAGCCTTTGGGTACACCTGAACTCCCTGGGGGAGCCTTTACGCAACCCCACACTCAACAGGACTCTGCGTCTTCACTCTTTCCTAACAACCCTAAACATAACCCTAACCGCAACAAGAAGCTGAACCCGAGTTAGACCCGAAAAAACACGTACGGTGCCACTTTCTGCCATCCAAAAGTGCTCTCAGCGGAAGCCTTTGGGTACACCTGAACTCCCTGGGGGAGCCTTTACGCAACCCCACACTCAACAGGACTCTGCGTCTTCACTCTTTCCTAACAACCCTAAACATAACCCTAACCGCAACAAGAAGCTGAACCCGAGTTAGACCCGAAAAAACACGTACGGTGCCACTTTCTGCCATCAAAAAGTGCTCTCAGCGGAAGCCTTTGGGTACACCTGAACTCCCTGGGGGAGCCTTTACGCAACCCCACACTCAACAGGACTCTGCGTCTTCACTCTTTCCTAACAACCCTAAACATAACCCTAACCGCAACAAGAAGCTGAACCCGAGTTAGACCCGAAAAAACACGTACGGTGCCACTTTCTGCCATCCAAAAGTGCTCTCAGCGGAAGCCTTTGGGTACACCTGAACTCCCTGGGGGAGCCTTTACGCAACCCCACACTCAACAGGACTCTGCGTCTTCACTCTTTCCTAACAACCCTAAACATAACCCTAACCGCAACAAGAAGCTGAACCCGAGTTAGACCCGAAAAAACACGTACGGTGCCACTTTCTGCCATCAAAAAGTGCTCTCAGCGGAAGCCTTTGGGTACACCTGAACTCCCTGGGGGAGCCTTTACGCAACCCCACACTCAACAGGACTCTGCGTCTTCACTCTTTCCTAACAACCCTAAACATAACCCTAACCGCAACAAGAAGCTGAACCCGAGTTAGACCCGAAAAAACACGTACGGTGCCACTTTCTGCCATCCAAAAGTGCTCTCAGCGGAAGCCTTTGGGTACACCTGAACTCCCTGGGGGAGCCTTTACGCAACCCCACACTCAACAGGACTCTGCGTCTTCACTCTTTCCTAACAACCCTAAACATAACCCTAACCGCAACAAGAAGCTGAACCCGAGTTAGACCCGAAAAAACACGTACGGTGCCACTTTCTGCCATCCAAAAGTGCTCTCAGCGGAAGCCTTTGGGTACACCTGAACTCCCTGGGGGAGCCTTTACGCAACCCCACACTCAACAGGACTCTGCGTCTTCACTCTTTCCTAACAACCCTAAACATAACCCTAACCGCAACAAGAAGCTGAACCCGAGTTAGACCCGAAAAAACACATACGGTGCCACTTTCTGCCATCCAAAAGTGCTCTCAGCGGAAGCCTTTGGGTACACCTGAACTCCCTGGGGGAGCCTTTACGCAACCCCACACTCAACAGGACTCTGCGTCTTCACTCTTTCCTAACAACCCTAAACATAACCCTAACCGCAACAAGAAGCTGAACCCGAGTTAGACCCGAAAAAGCACGTACGGTGCCACTTTCTGCCATCCAAAAGTGCTCTCAGCGGAAGCCTTTGGGTACACCTGAACTCCCTGGGGGAGCCTTTACGCAACCCCACACTCAACAGGACTCTGCGTCTTCACTCTTTCCTAACAACCCTAAACATAACCCTAACCGCAACAAGAAGCTGAACCCGAGTTAGACCCGAAAAAACACGTACGGTGCCACTTTCTGCCATCAAAAAGTGCTCTCAGCGGAAGCCTTTGGGTACACCTGAACTCCCTGGGGGAGCCTTTACGCAACCCCACACTCAACAGGACTCTGCGTCTTCACTCTTTCCTAACAACCCTAAACATAACCCTAACCGCAACAAGAAGCTGAACCCGAGTTAGACCCGAAAAAACACGTACGGTGCCACTTTCTGCCATCAAAAAGTGCTCTCAGCGGAAGCCTTTGGGTACACCTGAACTCCCTGGGGGAGCCTTTACGCAACCCCACACTCAACAGGACTCTGCGTCTTCACTCTTTCCTAACAACCCTAAACGTAACCCTAACCGCAACAAGAAGCTGAACCCGAGTTAGACCCGAAAAAACACGTACGGTGCCACTTTCTGCCATCCAAAAGTGCTCTCAGCGGAAGCCTTTGGGTACACCTGAACTCCCTGGGGGAGCCTTTACGCAACCCCACACTCAACAGGACTCTGCGTCTTCACTCTTTCCTAACAACCCTAAACATAACCCTAACCGCAACAAGAAGCTGAACCCGAGTTAGACCCGAAAAAACACGTACGGTGCCACTTTCTGCCATCCAAAAGTGCTCTCAGAGGAAGCCTTTGGGTACACCTGAACTCCCTGGGGGAGCCTTTACGCAACCCCACACTCAACAGGACTCTGCTTCTTCACTCTTTCCTAACAACCCTAAACATAACCCTAACCGCAACAAGAAGCTGAACCCGAGTTAGACCCGAAAAAACACGTACGGTGCCACTTTCTGCCATCCAAAAGTGCTCTCAGCGGAAGCCTTTGGGTACACCTGAACTCCCTGGGGGAGCCTTTACGCAACCCCACACTCAACAGGACTCTGCGTCTTCACTCTTTCCTAACAACCCTAAACATAACCCTAACCGCAACAAGAAGCTGAACCCGAGTTAGACCCGAAAAAACACGTACGGTGCCACTTTCTGCCATCCAAAAGTGCTCTCAGCGGAAGCCTTTGGGTACACCTGAACTCCCTGGGGGAGCCTTTACGCAACCCCACACTCAACAGGACTCTGCGTCTTCACTCTTTCCTAACAACCCTAAACATAACCCTAAACGGAACAAGAAGCTGAACCCGAGTTAGACCCGAAAAAACACGTACGGTGCCACTTTCTGCCATCCAAAAGTGCTCTCAGCGGAAGCCTTTGGGTACACCTGAACTCCCTGGGGGAGCCTTTATGCAACCCCACACTCAACAGGACTCTGCGTCTTCACTCTTTCCTAACAACCCTAAACATAACCCTAACCGCAAAAAGAAGCTGAACCCGAGTTAGACCCGAAAAAACACGTACGGTGCCACTTTCTGCCATCCAAAAGTGCTCTCAGCGGAAGCCTTTGGGTACACCTGAACTCCCTGGGGGAGCCTTTACGCAACCCCACACTCAACAGGACTCTGCGTCTTCACTCTTTCCTAACAACCCTAAACATACCCCTAACCGCAACAAGAAGCTGAACCCGAGTTAGACCCGAAAAAACACGTACGGTGCCACTTTCTGCCATCCAAAAGTGCTCTCAGCGGAAGCCTTTGGGTACACCTGAACTCCCTGGGGGAGCCTTTACGCAACCCCACACTCAACAGGACTCTGCGTCTTCACTCTTTCCTAACAACCCTAAACATAACCCTAACCGCAACAAGAAGCTGAACCCGAGTTAGACCCGAAAAAACACGTACGGTGCCACTTTCTGCCATCAAAAAGTGCTCTCAGCGGAAGCCTTTGGGTACACCTGAACTCCCTGGGGGAGCCTTTACGCAACCCCACACTCAACAGGACTCTGCGTCTTCACTCTTTCCTAACAACCCTAAACATAACCCTAACCGCAACAAGAAGCTGAACCCCAGTTAGACCCGAAAAAACACGTACGGTGCCACTTTCTGCCATCCAAAAGTGCTCTCAGCGGAAGCCTTTGGGTACACCTGAACTCCCTGTGGGAGCCTTTACGCCACCCCACACTCAACAGGACTCTGCGTCTTCGCTCTTTCCTAACAACCCTAAACATAACCCTAACCGCAACAAGAAGCTGAACCCGAGTTAGACCCGAAAAAACACGTACGGTGCCACTTTCTGCCATCCAAAAGTGCTCTCAGCGGAAGCCTTTGGGTACACCTGAACTCCCTGGGGGAGCCTTTACGCAACCCCACACTCAACAGGACTCTGCGTCTTCACTCTTTCCTAACAACCCTAAACATAACCCTAACCGCAACAAGAAGCTGAACCCGAGTTAGACCCGAAAAAACACGTACGGTGCCACTTTCTGCCATCAAAAAGTGCTCTCAGTGGAAGCCTTTGGGTACACCTGAACTCCCTGGGGGAGCCTTTACGCAACCCCACACTCAACAGGACTCTGCGTCTTCACTCTTTCCTAACAACCCTAAACATAACCCTAACCGCAACAAGAAGCTGAACCCGAGTTAGACCCGAAAAAACACGTACGGTGCCACTTTCTGCCATCCAAAAGTGCTCTCAGCGGAAGCCTTTGGGTACACCTGAACTCCCTGGGGGAGCCTTTACGCAACCCCACACTCAACAGGACTCTGCGTCTTCACTCTTTCCTAACAACCCTAAACATAACCCTAACCGCAACAAGAAGCTGAACCCGAGTTAGACCCGAAAAAACACGTACGGTGCCACTTTCTGCCATCAAAAAGTGCTCTCAGCGGAAGCCTTTGGGTACACCTGAACTCCCTGGGGGAGCCTTTATGCAACCCCACACTCAACAGGACTCTGCGTCTTCACTCTTTCCTAACAACCCTAAACATAACCCTAACCGCAACAAGAAGCTGAACCCGAGTTAGACCCGAAAAAACACGTACGGTGCCACTTTCTGCCATCCAAAAGTGCTCTCAGCGGAAGCCTTTGGGTACACCTGAACTCCCTGGGGGAGCCTTTACGCAACCCCACACTCAACAGGACTCTGCGTCTTCACTCTTTCCTAACAACCCTAAACATACCCCTAACCGCAACAAGAAGCTGAACCCGAGTTAGACCCGAAAAAACACGTACGGTGCCACTTTCTGCCATCCAAAAGTGCTCTCAGCGGAAGCCTTTGGGTACACCTGAACTCCCTGGGGGAGCCTTTACGCAACCCCACACTCAACAGGACTCTGCGTCTTCACTCTTTCCTAACAACCCTAAACATACCCCTAACCGCAACAAGAAGCTGAACCCGAGTTAGACCCGAAAAAACACGTACGGTGCCACTTTCTGTCATCAAAAAGTGCTCTCAGCGGAAGCCTTTGGGTACACCTGAACTCCCTGGGGGAGCCTTTACGCAACCCCACACTCAACAGGACTCTGCGTCTTCACTCTTTCCTAACAACCCTAAACATAACCCTAACCGCAACAAGAAGCTGAACCCCAGTTAGACCCGAAAAAACACGTACGGTGCCACTTTCTGCCATCCAAAAGTGCTCTCAGCGGAAGCCTTTGGGTACACCTGAACTCCCTGTGGGAGCCTTTACGCCACCCCACACTCAACAGGACTCTGCGTCTTCGCTCTTTCCCAACAACCCTAAACATAACCCTAACCGGAACAAGAAGCTGAACCCGAGTTAGACCCGAAAAAACACGTACGGTGCCACTTTCTGCCATCCAAAAGTGCTCTCAGCGGAAGCCTTTGGGTACACCTGAACTCCCTGGGGGAGCCTTTACGCAACCCCACACTCAACAGGACTCTGCGTCTTCACTCTTTCCTAACAACCCTAAACATAACCCTAACCGCAACAAGAAGCTCAACCCGAGTTAGACCCGAAAAAACACGTACGGTGCCACTTTCTGCCATCAAAAAGTGCTCTCAGCGGAAGCCTTTGGGTACACCTGAACTCCCTGGGGGAGCCTTTACGCAACCCCACACTCAACAGGACTCTGCGTCTTCACTCTTTCCTAACAACCCTAAACATAACCCTAACCGCAACAAGAAGCTGAACCCGAGTTAGACCCGAAAAAACACGTACGGTGCCACTTTCTGCCATCAAAAAGTGCTCTCAGCGGAAGCCTTTGGGTACACCTGAACTCCCTGGGGGAGCCTTTATGCAACCCCACACTCAACAGGACTCTGCGTCTTCACTCTTTCCTAACAACCCTAAACGTAACCCTAACCGCAACAAGAAGCTGAACCCGAGTTAGACCCGAAAAAACACGTACGGTGCCACTTTCTGCCATCCAAAAGTGCTCTCAGCGGAAGCCTTTGGGTACACCTGAACTCCCTGGGGGAGCCTTTACGCAACCCCACACTCAACAGGACTCTGCGTCTTCACTCTTTCCTAACAACCCTAAACATAACCCTAACCGCAACAAGAAGCTGAACCCGAGTTAGACCCGAAAAAACACGTACGGTGCCACTTTCTGCCATCCAAAAGTGCTCTCAGAGGAAGCCTTTGGGTACACCTGAACTCCCTGGGGGAGCCTTTACGCAACCCCACACTCAACAGGACTCTGCTTCTTCACTCTTTCCTAACAACCCTAAACATAACCCTAACCGCAACAAGAAGCTGAACCCGAGTTAGACCCGAAAAAACACGTACGGTGCCACTTTCTGCCATCCAAAAGTGCTCTCAGCGGAAGCCTTTGGGTACACCTGAACTCCCTGGGGGAGCCTTTACGCAACCCCACACTCAACAGGACTCTGCGTCTTCACTCTTTCCTAACAACCCTAAACATAACCCTAACCGCAACAAGAAGCTGAACCCGAGTTAGACCCGAAAAAACACGTACGGTGCCACTTTCTGCCATCCAAAAGTGCTCTCAGCGGAAGCCTTTGGGTACACCTGAACTCCCTGGGGGAGCCTTTACGCAACCCCACACTCAACAGGACTCTGCGTCTTCACTCTTTCCTAACAACCCTAAACATAACCCTAAACGGAACAAGAAGCTGAACCCGAGTTAGACCCGAAAAAACACGTACGGTGCCACTTTCTGCCATCCAAAAGTGCTCTCAGCGGAAGCCTTTGGGTACACCTGAACTCCCTGGGGGAGCCTTTATGCAACCCCACACTCAACAGGACTCTGCGTCTTCACTCTTTCCTAACAACCCTAAACATAACCCTAACCGCAACAAGAAGCTGAACCCGAGTTAGACCCGAAAAAACACGTACGGTGCCACTTTCTGCCATCAAAAAGTGCTCTCAGCGGAAGCCTTTGGGTACACCTGAACTCCCTGGGGGAGCCTTTACGCAACCCCACACTCAACAGGACTCTGCGTCTTCACTCTTTCCTAACAACCCTAAACATACCCCTAACCGCAACAAGAAGCTGAACCCGAGTTAGACCCGAAAAAACACGTACGGTGCCACTTTCTGCCATCCAAAAGTGCTCTCAGCGGAAGCCTTTGGGTACACCTGAACTCCCTGGGGGAGCATTTACGCCACCCCACACTCAACAGGACTCTGCGTCTTCGCTCTTTCCTAACAACCCTAAACATAACCCTAACCGCAACAAGAAGCTGAACCCGAGTTAGACCCGAAAAAACACGTACGGTGCCACTTTCTGCCATCCAAAAGTGCTCTCAGCGGAAGCCTTTGGGTACACCTGAACTCCCTGGGGGAGCCTTTACGCAACCCCACACTCAACAGGACTCTGCGTCTTCACTCTTTCCTAACAACCCTAAACATAACCCTAACCGCAACAAGAAGCTGAACCCGAGTTAGACCCGAAAAAACACGTACGGTGCCACTTTCTGCCATCAAAAAGTGCTCTCAGCGGAAGCCTTTGGGTACACCTGAACTCCCTGGGGGAGCCTTTACGCAACCCCACACTCAACAGGACTCTGCGTCTTCACTCTTTCCTAACAACCCTAAACATAACCCTAACCGCAACAAGAAGCTGAACCCGAGTTAGACCCGAAAAAACACGTACGGTGCCACTTTCTGCCATCCAAAAGTGCTCTCAGCGGAAGCCTTTGGGTACACCTGAACTCCCTGGGGGAGCCTTTACGCAACCCCACACTCAACAGGACTCTGCGTCTTCACTCTTTCCTAACAACCCTAAACGTAACCCTAACCGCAACAAGAAGCTGAACCCGAGTTAGACCCGAAAAAACACGTACGGTGCCACTTTCTGCCATCCAAAAGTGCTCTCAGCGGAAGCCTTTGGGTACACCTGAACTCCCTGGGGGAGCCTTTACGCAACCCCACACTCAACAGGACTCTGCGTCTTCACTCTTTCCTAACAACCCTAAACATAACCCTAACCGCAACAAGAAGCTGAACCCGAGTTAGACCCGAAAAAACACGTACGGTGCCACTTTCTGCCATCAAAAAGTGCTCTCAGCGGAAGCCTTTGGGTACACCTGAACTCCCTGGGGGAGCCTTTACGCAACCCCACACTCAACAGGACTCTGCGTCTTCACTCTTTCCTAACAACCCTAAACGTAACCCTAACCGCAACAAGAAGCTGAACCCGAGTTAGACCCGAAAAAACACGTACGGTGCCACTTTCTGCCATCCAAAAGTGCTCTCAGCGGAAGCCTTTGGGTACACCTGAACTCCCTGGGGGAGCCTTTACGCAACCCCACACTCAACAGGACTCTGCGTCTTCACTCTTTCCTAACAACCCTAAACATAACCCTAACCGCAACAAGAAGCTGAACCCGAGTTAGACCCGAAAAAACACGTACGGTGCCACTTTCTGCCATCAAAAAGTGCTCTCAGTGGAAGCCTTTGGGTACACCTGAACTCCCTGGGGGAGCCTTTACGCAACCCCACACTCAACAGGACTCTGCGTCTTCACTCTTTCCTAACAACCCTAAACATAACCCTAACCGCAACAAGAAGCTGAACCCGAGTTAGACCCGAAAAAACACGTACGGTGCCACTTTCTGCCATCCAAAAGTGCTCTCAGCGGAAGCCTTTGGGTACACCTGAACTCCCTGGGGGAGCCTTTACGCAACCCCACACTCAACAGGACTCTGCGTCTTCACTCTTTCCTAACAACCCTAAACATAACCCTAACCGCAACAAGAAGCTGAACCCGAGTTAGACCCGAAAAAACACGTACGGTGCCACTTTCTGCCATCAAAAAGTGCTCTCAGCGGAAGCCTTTGGGTACACCTGAACTCCCTGGGGGAGCCTTTATGCAACCCCACACTCAACAGGACTCTGCGTCTTCACTCTTTCCTAACAACCCTAAACATAACCCTAACCGCAACAAGAAGCTGAACCCGAGTTAGACCCGAAAAAACACGTACGGTGCCACTTTCTGCCATCAAAAAGTGCTCTCAGCGGAAGCCTTTGGGTACACCTGAACTCCCTGGGGGAGCCTTTACGCAACCCCACACTCAACAGGACTCTGCGTCTTCACTCTTTCCTAACAACCCTAAACATACCCCTAACCGCAACAAGAAGCTGAACCCGAGTTAGACCCGAAAAAACACGTACGGTGCCACTTTCTGCCATCCAAAAGTGCTCTCAGCGGAAGCCTTTGGGTACACCTGAACTCCCTGGGGGAGCCTTTACGCAACCCCACACTCAACAGGACTCTGCGTCTTCACTCTTTCCTAACAACCCTAAACATACCCCTAACCGCAACAAGAAGCTGAACCCGAGTTAGACCCGAAAAAACACGTACGGTGCCACTTTCTGCCATCAAAAAGTGCTCTCAGCGGAAGCCTTTGGGTACACCTGAACTCCCTGGGGGAGCCTTTACGCAACCCCACACTCAACAGGACTCTGCGTCTTCACTCTTTCCTAACAACCCTAAACATAACCCTAACCGCAACAAGAAGCTGAACCCCAGTTAGACCCGAAAAAACACGTACGGTGCCACTTTCTGCCATCCAAAAGTGCTCTCAGCGGAAGCCTTTGGGTACACCTGAACTCCCTGTGGGAGCCTTTACGCCACCCCACACTCAACAGGACTCTGCGTCTTCGCTCTTTCCCAACAACCCTAAACATAACCCTAACCGGAACAAGAAGCTGAACCCGAGTTAGACCCGAAAAAACACGTACGGTGCCACTTTCTGCCATCCAAAAGTGCTCTCAGCGGAAGCCTTTGGGTACACCTGAACTCCCTGGGGGAGCCTTTACGCAACCCCACACTCAACAGGACTCTGCGTCTTCACTCTTTCCTAACAACCCTAAACATAACCCTAACCGCAACAAGAAGCTCAACCCGAGTTAGACCCGAAAAAACACGTACGGTGCCACTTTCTGCCATCAAAAAGTGCTCTCAGCGGAAGCCTTTGGGTACACCTGAACTCCCTGGGGGAGCCTTTACGCAACCCCACACTCAACAGGACTCTGCGTCTTCACTCTTTCCTAACAACCCTAAACATAACCCTAACCGCAACAAGAAGCTGAACCCGAGTTAGACCCGAAAAAACACGTACGGTGCCACTTTCTGCCATCCAAAAGTGCTCTCAGCGGAAGCCTTTGGGTACACCTGAACTCCCTGGGGGAGCCTTTACGCAACCCCACACTCAACAGGACTCTGCGTCTTCACTCTTTCCTAACAACCCTAAACGTAACCCTAACCGCAACAAGAAGCTGAACCCGAGTTAGACCCGAAAAAACACGTACGGTGCCACTTTCTGCCATCCAAAAGTGCTCTCAGCGGAAGCCTTTGGGTACACCTGAACTCCCTGGGGGAGCCTTTACGCAACCCCACACTCAACAGGACTCTGCGTCTTCACTCTTTCCTAACAACCCTAAACATAACCCTAACCGCAACAAGAAGCTGAACCCGAGTTAGACCCGAAAAAACACGTACGGTGCCACTTTCTGCCATCCAAAAGTGCTCTCAGCGGAAGCCTTTGGGTACACCTGAACTCCCTGGGGGAGCCTTTACGCAACCCCACACTCAACAGGACTCTGCGTCTTCACTCTTTCCTAACAACCCTAAACGTAACCCTAACCGCAACAAGAAGCTGAACCCTAGTTAGACCCGAAAAAACACGTACGGTGCCACTTTCTGCCATCAAAAAGTGCTCTCAGCGGAAGCCTTTGGGTACACCTGAACTCCCTGGGGGAGCCTTTACGCAACCCCACACTCAACAGGACTCTGCGTCTTCACTCTTTCCTAACAACCCTAAACATAACCCTAACCGCAACAAGAAGCTGAACCCGAGTTAGACCCGAAAAAACACGTACGGTGCCACTTTCTGCCATCCAAAAGTGCTCTCAGCGGAAGCCTTTGGGTACACCTGAACTCCCTGGGGGAGCCTTTACGCAACCCCACACTCAACAGGACTCTGCGTCTTCACTCTTTCCTAACAACCCTAAACATAACCCTAACCGCAACAAGAAGCTGAACCCGAGTTAGACCCGAAAAAACACGTACGGTGCCACTTTCTGCCATCAAAAAGTGCTCTCAGCGGAAGCCTTTGGGTACACCTGAACTCCCTGGGGGAGCCTTTACGCAACCCCACACTCAACAGGACTCTGCGTCTTCACTCTTTCCTAACAACCCTAAACATAACCCTAACCGCAACAAGAAGCTGAACCCGAGTTAGACCCGAAAAAACACGTACGGTGCCACTTTCTGCCATCCAAAAGTGCTCTCAGCGGAAGCCTTTGGGTACACCTGAACTCCCTGGGGGAGCCTTTACGCAACCCCACACTCAACAGGACTCTGCGTCTTCACTCTTTCCTAACAACCCTAAACATAACCCTAACCGCAACAAGAAGCTGAACCCGAGTTAGACCCGAAAAAACACGTACGGTGCCACTTTCTGCCATCAAAAAGTGCTCTCAGCGGAAGCCTTTGGGTACACCTGAACTCCCTGGGGGAGCCTTTATGCAACCCCACACTCAACAGGACTCTGCGTATTCACTCTTTCCTAACAACCCTAAACATAACCCTAACCGCAAAAAGAAGCTGAACCCGAGTTAGACCCGAAAAAACACGTACGGTGCCACTTTCTGCCATCAAAAAGTGCTCTCAGCGGAAGCCTTTGGGTACACCTGAACTCCCTGGGGGAGCCTTTACGCAACCCCACACTCAACAGGACTCTGCGTCTTCACTCTTTCCTAACAACCCTAAACATACCCCTAACTGCAACAAGAAGCTGAACCCGAGTTAGACCCGAAAAAACACGTACGGTGCCACTTTCTGCCATCCAAAAGTGCTCTCAGTGGAAGCCTTTGGGTACACCTGAACTCCCTGGGGGAGCCTTTACGCAACCCCACACTCAACAGGACTCTGCGTCTTCACTCTTTCCTAACAACCCTAAACATAACCCTAACCGGAACAAGAAGCTGAACCCGAGTTAGACCCGAAAAAACACGTACGGTGCCACTTTCTGCCATCAAAAAGTGCTCTCAGCGGAAGCCTTTGGGTACACCTGAACTCCCTGGGGGAGCCTTTACGCAACCCCACACTCAACAGGACTCTGCGTCTTCACTTTTTCCTAACTACCGTAAACATAACCCTAACCGCAACAAGAAGCTGAACCCCAGTTAGACCCGAAAAAACACGTACGGTGCCACTTTCTGCCATCCAAAAGTGCTCTCAGCGGAAGCCTTTGGGTACACCTGAACTCCCTGGGGGAGCCTTTACGCAACCCCACACTCAACAGGACTCTGCGTCTTCGCTCTTTCCTAACAACCCTAAACATAACCCTAACCGCAACAAGAAGCTGAACCCGAGTTAGACCCGAAAAAACACGTACGGTGCCACTTTCTGCCATCAAAAAGTGCTCTCAGCGGAAGCCTTTGGGTACACCTGAACTCCCTGGGGGAGCCTTTACGCAACCCCACACTCAACAGGACTCTGCGTCTTCACTCTTTCCTAACAACCCTAAACATAACCCTAACCGCAACAAGAAGCTGAACCCGAGTTAGACCCGAAAAAACACGTACGGTGCCACTTTCTGCCATCAAAAAGTGCTCTCAGCGGAAGCCTTTGGGTACACCTGAACTCCCTGGGGGAGCCTTTACGCAACCCCACACTCAACAGGACTCTGCGTCTTCACTCTTTCCTAACAACCCTAAACGTAACCCTAACCGCAACAAGAAGCTGAACCCGAGTTAGACCCGAAAAAACACGTACGGTGCCACTTTCTGCCATCCAAAAGTGCTCTCAGCGGAAGCCTTTGGGTACACCTGAACTCCCTGGGGGAGCCTTTACGCAACCCCACACTCAACAGGACTCTGCGTCTTCACTCTTTCCTAACAACCCTAAACATAACCCTAACCGCAACAAGAAGCTCAACCCGAGTTAGACCCGAAAAAACACGTACGGTGCCACTTTCTGCCATCAAAAAGTGCTCTCAGCGGAAGCCTTTGGGTACACCTGAACTCCCTGGGGGAGCCTTTACGCAACCCCACACTCAACAGGACTCTGCGTCTTCACTCTTTCCTAACAACCCTAAACATAACCCTAACCGCAACAAGAAGCTGAACCCGAGTTAGACCCGAAAAAACACGTACGGTGCCACTTTCTGCCATCCAAAAGTGCTCTCAGCGGAAGCCTTTGGGTACACCTGAACTCCCTGGGGGAGCCTTTACGCAACCCCACACTCAACAGGACTCTGCGTCTTCACTCTTTCCTAACAACCCTAAACATAACCCTAACCGCAACATTAAGCTGAACCCGAGTTAGACCCGAAAAAACACGTACGGTGCCACTTTCTGCCATCCAAAAGTGCTCTCAGCGGAAGCCTTTGGGTACACCTGAACTCCCTGGGGGAGCCTTTACGCAACCCCACACTCAACAGGACTCTGCGTCTTCATTCTTTCCTAACAACCCTAAACATAACCCTAACCGCAACAAGAAGCTGAACCCGAGTTAGACCCGAAAAAACACGTACGGTGCCACTTTCTGCCATCCAAAAGTGCTCTCAGCGGAAGCCTTTGGGTACACCTGAACTCCCTGGGGGAGCCTTTACGCAACCCCACACTCAACAGGACTCTGCGTCTTCACTCTTTCCTAACAACCCTAAACATAACCCTAACCGCAACAAGAAGCTGAACCCGAGTTAGACCCGAAAAAACACGTACGGTGCCACTTTCTGCCATCCAAAAGTGCTCTCAGCGGAAGCCTTTGGGTACACCTGAACTCCCTGGGGGAGCCTTTACGCAACCCCACACTCAACAGGACTCTGCGTCTTCACTCTTTCCTAACAACCCTAAACATAACCCTAACCGCAACAAGAAGCTGAACCCGAGTTAGACCCGAAAAAACACGTACGGTGCCACTTTCTGCCATCAAAAAGTGCTCTCAGCGGAAGCCTTTGGGTACACCTGAACTCCCTGGGGGAGCCTTTACGCAACCCCACACTCAACAGGACTCTGCGTCTTCACTCTTTCCTAACAACCCTAAACATAACCCTAACCGCAACAAGAAGCTGAACCCGAGTTAGACCCGAAAAAACACGTACGGTGCCACTTTCTGCCATCCAAAAGTGCTCTCAGCGGAAGCCTTTGGGTACACCTGAACTCCCTGGGGGAGCCTTTACGCAACCCCACACTCAACAGGACTCTGCGTCTTCACTCTTTCCTAACAACCCTAAACATAACCCTAACCGCAACAAGAAGCTGAACCCGAGTTAGACCCGAAAAAACACATACGGTGCCACTTTCTGCCATCCAAAAGTGCTCTCAGCGGAAGCCTTTGGGTACACCTGAACTCCCTGGGGGAGCCTTTACGCAACCCCACACTCAACAGGACTCTGCATCTTCACTCTTTCCTAACAACCCTAAACATAACCCTAACCGCAACAAGAAGCTGAACCCGAGTTAGACCCGAAAAAACACGTACGGTGCCACTTTCTGCCATCCAAAAGTGCTCTCAGCGGAAGCCTTTGGGTACACCTGAACTCCCTGGGGGAGCCTTTACGCAACCCCACACTCAACAGGACTCTGCGTCTTCACTCTTTCCTAACAACCCTAAACATAACCCTAACCGCAACAAGAAGCTGAACCCGAGTTAGACCTGAAAAAACACGTACGGTGCCACTTTCTGCCATCCAAAAGTGCTCTCAGCGGAAGCCTTTGGGTACACCTGAACTCCCTGGGGGAGCCTTTACGCAACCCCACACTCAACAGGACTCTGCGTCTTCACTCTTTCCTAACAACCCTAAACATAACCCTAACCGCAACAAGAAGCTGAACCCGAGTTAGACCCGAAAAAACACGTACGGTGCCACTTTCTGCCATCAAAAAGTGCTCTCAGCGGAAGCCTTTGGGTACACCTGAACTCCCTGGGGGAGCCTTTACGCAACCCCACACTCAACAGGACTCTGCGTCTTCACTCTTTCCTAACAACCCTAAACGTAACCCTAACCGCAACAAGAAGCTGAACCCGAGTTAGACCCGAAAAAACACGTACGGTGCCACTTTCTGCCATC
>NW_028153642.1:80000-84951 GCF_964211835.1 Anser anser
AGACCCGAAAAAACACGTACGGTGCCACTTTCTGCCGTCAAAAAGTGCTCTCAGCGGAAGCCTTTGGGTACACCTGAACTCCCTGGGGGAGCCTTTACGCAACCCCACACTCAACAGGACTCTGCGTCTTCACTCTTTCCTAACAACCCTAAACATAACCCTAACCGCAACAAGAAGCTGAACCCGAGTTAGACCCGAAAAAACACGTACGGTGCCACTTTCTGCCATCCAAAAGTGCTCTCAGCGGAAGCCTTTGGGTACACCTGAACTCCCTGGGGGAGCCTTTACGCAACCCCACACTCAACAGGACTCTGCGTCTTCACTCTTTCCTAACAACCCTAAACATAACCCTAACCGCAACAAGAAGCTGAACCCGAGTTAGACCCGAAAAAACACGTACGGTGCCACTTTCTGCCATCCAAAAGTGCTCTCAGCGGAAGCCTTTGGGTACACCTGAACTCCCTGGGGGAGCCTTTACGCAACCCCACACTCAACAGGACTCTGCGTCTTCACTCTTTCCTAACAACCCTAAACATAACCCTAACCGCAACAAGAAGCTGAACCCGAGTTAGACCCGAAAAAACACGTACGGTGCCACTTTCTGCCATCCAAAAGTGCTCTCAGCGGAAGCCTTTGGGTACACCTGAACTCCCTGGGGGAGCCTTTACGCAACCCCACACTCAACAGGACTCTGCGTCTTCACTCTTTCCTAACAACCCTAAACATAACCCTAACCGCAACAAGAAGCTGAACCCGAGTTAGACCCGAAAAAACACGTACGGTGCCACTTTCTGCCATCCAAAAGTGCTCTCAGCGGAAGCCTTTGGGTACACCTGAACTCCCTGGGGGAGCCTTTACGCAACCCCACACTCAACAGGACTCTGCGTCTTCACTCTTTCCTAACAACCCTAAACATAACCCTAACCGCAACAAGAAGCTGAACCCGAGTTAGACCCGAAAAAACACGTACGGTGCCACTTTCTGCCATCCAAAAGTGCTCTCAGCGGAAGCCTTTGGGTACACCTGAACTCCCTGGGGGAGCCTTTACGCAACCCCACACTCAACAGGACTCTGCGTCTTCACTCTTTCCTAACAACCCTAAACATAACCCTAACCGCAACAAGAAGCTGAACCCGAGTTAGACCCGAAAAAACACGTACGGTGCCACTTTCTGCCATCAAAAAGTGCTCTCAGCGGAAGCCTTTGGGTACACCTGAACTCCCTGGGGGAGCCTTTACGCAACCCCACACTCAACAGGACTCTGCGTCTTCACTCTTTCCTAACAACCCTAAACATAACCCTAACCGCAACAAGAAGCTGAACCCGAGTTAGACCCGAAAAAACACGTACGGTGCCACTTTCTGCCATCCAAAAGTGCTCTCAGCGGAAGCCTTTGGGTACACCTGAACTCCCTGGGGGAGCCTTTACGCAACCCCACACTCAACAGGACTCTGCGTCTTCACTCTTTCCTAACAACCCTAAACATAACCCTAACCGCAACAAGAAGCTGAACCCGAGTTAGACCCGAAAAAACACGTACGGTGCCACTTTCTGCCATCCAAAAGTGCTCTCAGCGGAAGCCTTTGGGTACACCTGAACTCCCTGGGGGAGCCTTTACGCAACCCCACACTCAACAGGACTCTGCGTCTTCACTCTTTTCTAAGAACCCTAAACATAACCCTAACCGCAACAAGAAGCTGAAACCGAGTTAGACCCGAAAAAACACGTACGGTGCCACTTTCTGCCATCCAAAAGTGCTCTCAGCGGAAGCCTTTGGGTACACCTGAACTCCCTGGGGGAGCCTTTACGCAACCCCACACTCAACAGGACTCTGCGTCTTCACTCTTTCCTAACAACCCTAAACATAACCCTAACCGCAACAAGAAGCTGAACCCGAGTTAGACCCGAAAAAACACGTACGGTGCCACTTTCTGCCATCCAAAAGTGCTCTCAGCGGAAGCCTTTGGGTACACCTGAACTCCCTGGGGGAGCCTTTACGCAACCCCACACTCAACAGGACTCTGCGTCTTCACTCTTTCCTAACAACCCTAAACATAACCCTAACCGCAACAAGAAGCTGAACCCGAGTTAGACCCGAAAAAACACGTACGGTGCCACTTTCTGCCATCCAAAAGTGCTCTCAGCGGAAGCCTTTGGGTACACCTGAACTCCCTGGGGGAGCCTTTACGCAACCCCACACTCAACAGGACTCTGCGTCTTCACTCTTTCCTAACAACCCTAAACATAACCCTAACCGCAACAAGAAGCTGAACCCGAGTTAGACCCGAAAAAACACGTACGGTGCCACTTTCTGCCATCCAAAAGTGCTCTCAGCGGAAGCCTTTGGGTACACCTGAACTCCCTGGGGGAGCCTTTACGCAACCCCACACTCAACAGGACTCTGCGTCTTCACTCTTTCCTAACAACCCTAAACATAACCCTAACCGCAACAAGAAGCTGAACCCGAGTTAGACCCGAAAAAACACGTACGGTGCCACTTTCTGCCATCAAAAAGTGCTCTCAGCGGAAGCCTTTGGGTACACCTGAACTCCCTGGGGGAGCCTTTATGCAACCCCACACTCAACAGGACTCTGCGTCTTCACTCTTTCCTAACAACCCTAAACATAACCCTAACCGCAACAAGAAGCTGAACCCGAGTTAGACCCGAAAAAACACGTACGGTGCCACTTTCTGCCATCCAAAAGTGCTCTCAGCGGAAGCCTTTGGGTACACCTGAACTCCCTGGGGGAGCCTTTACGCAACCCCACACTCAACAGGACTCTGCGTCTTCACTCTTTCCTAACAACCCTAAACATAACCCTAACCGCAACAAGAAGCTGAACCCGAGTTAGACCCGAAAAAACACGTACGGTGCCACTTTCTGCCATCCAAAAGTGCTCTCAGCGGAAGCCTTTGGGTACACCTGAACTCCCTGGGGGAGCCTTTACGCAACCCCACACTCAACAGGACTCTGCGTCTTCACTCTTTTCTAACAACCCTAAACATAACCCTAACCGCAACAAGAAGCTGAAACCGAGTTAGACCCGAAAAAACACGTACGGTGCCACTTTCTGCCATCCAAAAGTGCTCTCAGCGGAAGCCTTTGGGTACACCTGAACTCCCTGGGGGAGCCTTTACGCAACCCCACACTCAACAGGACTCTGCGTCTTCACTCTTTCCTAACAACCCTAAACATAACCCTAACCGCAACAAGAAGCTGAACCCGAGTTAGACCCGAAAAAACACGTACGGTGCCACTTTCTGCCATCCAAAAGTGCTCTCAGCGGAAGCCTTTGGGTACACCTGAACTCCCTGGGGGAGCCTTTACGCAACCCCACACTCAACAGGACTCTGCGTCTTCACTCTTTCCTAACAACCCTAAACATAACCCTAACCGCAACAAGAAGCTGAACCCGAGTTAGACCCGAAAAAACACGTACGGTGCCACTTTCTGCCGTCAAAAAGTGCTCTCAGCGGAAGCCTTTGGGTACACCTGAACTCCCTGGGGGAGCCTTTACACAACCCCACACTCAACAGGACTCTGCGTCTTCACTCTTTCCTAACAACCCTAAACATAACCCTAACCGCAACAAGAAGCTGAACCCGAGTTAGACCCTAAAAAACACGTACGGTGCCACTTTCTGCCATCCAAAAGTGCTCTCAGCGGAAGCCTTTGGGTACACCTGAACTCCCTGGGGGAGCCTTTACGCAACCCCAAACTCAACAGGACTCTGCGTCTTCACTCTTTTCTAACAACCCTAAACATAACCCTAACCGCAACAAGAAGCTGAACCCGAGTTAGACCCGAAAAAACACGTACGGTGCCACTTTCTGCCATCCAAAAGTGCTCTCAGCGGAAGCCTTTGGGTACACCTGAACTCCCTGGGGGAGCCTTTACGCAACCCCACACTCAACAGGACTCTGCGTCTTCACTCTTTCCTAACAACCCTAAACATAACCCTAACCGCAACAAGAAGCTGAACCCGAGTTAGACCCGAAAAAACACGTACGGTGCCACTTTCTGCCATCCAAAAGTGCTCTCAGCGGAAGCCTTTGGGTACACCTGAACTCCCTGGGGGAGCCTTTACGCAACCCCACACTCAACAGGACTCTGCGTCTTCACTCTTTCCTAACAACCCTAAACATAACCCTAACCGCAACAAGAAGCTGAACCCGAGTTAGACCCGAAAAAACACGTACGGTGCCACTTTCTGCCATCAAAAAGTGCTCTCAGCGGAAGCCTTTGGGTACACCTGAACTCCCTGGGGGAGCCTTTACGCAACCCCACACTCAACAGGACTCTGCGTCTTCACTCTTTCCTAACAACCCTAAACATAACCCTAACCGCAACAAGAAGCTGAACCCGAGTTAGACCCGAAAAAACACGTACGGTGCCACTTTCTGCCATCCAAAAGTGCTCTCAGCGGAAGCCTTTGGGTACACCTGAACTCCCTGGGGGAGCCTTTACGCAACCCCACACTCAACAGGACTCTGCGTCTTCACTCTTTCCTAACAACCCTAAACATAACCCTAACCGCAACAAGAAGCTGAACCCGAGTTAGACCCGAAAAAACACGTACGGTGCCACTTTCTACCATCCAAAAGTGCTCTCAGCGGAAGCCTTTGGGTACACCTGAACTCCCTGGGGGAGCCTTTACGCAACCCCACACTCAACAGGACTCTGCGTCTTCACTCTTTCCTAACAACCCTAAACATAACCCTAACCGGAACAAGAAGCTGAACCCGAGTTAGACCCGAAAAAACACGTACGGTGCCACTTTCTGCCATCCAAAAGTGCTCTCAGCGGAAGCCTTTGGGTACACCTGAACTCCCTGGGGGAGCCTTTACGCAACCCCACACTCAACAGGACTCTGCGTCTTCACTCTTTCCTAACAACCCTAAACATAACCCTAACCGCAACAAGAAGCTGAACCCGAGTTAGACCCGAAAA
>NW_028153641.1:0-40313 GCF_964211835.1 Anser anser
TAACACCTGAACTCCCTGGGGGAGCCTTTACGCAACCCCACACTCAACAGGACTCTGCGTCTTCACTCTTTCCTAACAACCCTAAACATAACCCTAACCGCAACAAGAAGCTGAACCCGAGTTAGACCCGAAAAAACACGTACGGTGCCACTTTCTGCCATCCAAAAGTGCTCTCAGCGGAAGCCTTTGGGTACACCTGAACTCCCTGGGGGAGCCTTTACGCAACCCCACACTCAACAGGACTCTGCGTCTTCACTCTTTCCTAACAACCCTAAACATAACCCTAACCGCAACAAGAAGCTCAACCCGAGTTAGACCCGAAAAAACACGTATGGTGCCACTTTCTGCCATCAAAAAGTGCTCTCAGCGGAAGCCTTTGGGTACACCTGAACTCCCTGGGGGAGCCTTTACGCAACCCCACACTCAACAGGACTCTGCGTCTTCACTCTTTCCTAACAACCCTAAACATAACCCTAACCGCAACAAGAAGCTGAACCCGAGTTAGACCCGAAAAAACACGTACGGTGCCACTTTCTGCCATCCAAAAGTGCTCTCAGCGGAAGCCTTTGGGTACACCTGAACTCCCTGGGGAAGCCTTTACGCAACCCCACACTCAACAGGACTCTGCGTCTTCACTCTTTCCTAACAACCCTAAACATAACCCTAACCGCAACAAGAAGCTGAACCCGAGTTAGACCCGAAAAAACACGTACGGTGCCACTTTCTGCCATCAAAAAGTGCTCTCAGCGGAAGCCTTTGGGTACACCTGAACTCCCTGGGGGAGCCTTTACGCAACCCCACACTCAACAGGACTCTGCGTCTTCACTCTTTCCTAACAACCCTAAACATAACCCTAACCGCAACAAGAAGCTGAACCCGAGTTAGACCCGAAAAAACACGTACGGTGCCACTTTCTGCCATCAAAAAGTGCTCTCAGCGGAAGCCTTTGGGTACACCTGAACTCCCTGGGGGAGCCTTTACGCAACCCCACACTCAACAGGACTCTGCGTCTTCACTCTTTCCTAACAACCCTAAACATAACCCTAACCGCAACAAGAAGCTGAACCCGAGTTAGACCCGAAAAAACACGTACGGTGCCACTTTCTGCCATCAAAAAGTGCTCTCAGCGGAAGCCTTTGGGTACACCTGAACTCCCTGGGGGAGCCTTTACGCAACCCCACACTCAACAGGACTCTGCGTCTTCACTCTTTCCTAACAACCCTAAACATAACCCTAACCGCAACAAGAAGCTGAACCCGAGTTAGACCCGAAAAAACACGTACGGTGCCACTTTCTGCCATCCAAAAGTGCTCTCAGCGGAAGCCTTTGGGTACACCTGAACTCCCTGGGGGAGCCTTTACGCAACCCCACACTCAACAGGACTCTGCGTCTTCACTCTTTCCTAACAACCCTAAACATAACCCTAACCGCAACAAGAAGCTGAACCCGAGTTAGACCCGAAAAAACACGTACGGTGCCACTTTCTGCCATCAAAAAGTGCTCTCAGCGGAAGCCTTTGGGTACACCTGAACTCCCTGGGGGAGCCTTTATGCAACCCCACACTCAACAGGACTCTGCGTCTTCACTCTTTCCTAACAACCCTAAACATAACCCTTACCGCAACAAGAAGCTGAACCCGAGTTAGACCCGAAAAAACACGTACGGTGCCACTTTCTGCCATCAAAAAGTGCTCTCAGCGGAAGCCTTTGGGTACACCTGAACTCCCTGGGGGAGCCTTTACGCAACCCCACACTCAACAGGACTCTGCGTCTTCACTCTTTCCTAACAACCCTAAACATAACCCTAACCGCAACAAGAAGCTGAACCTGAGTTAGACCCGAAAAAACACGTACGGTGCCACTTTCTGCCATCAAAAAGTGCTCTCAGCGGAAGCCTTTGGGTACACCTGAACTCCCTGGGGGAGCCTTTACGCAACCCCACACTCAACAGGACTCTGCGTCTTCACTCTTTCCTAACAACCCTAAACATAACCCTAACCGCAACAAGAAGCTCAACCCGAGTTAGACCCGAAAAAACACGTACGGTGCCACTTTCTGCCATCAAAAAGTGCTCTCAGCGGAAGCCTTTGGGTACACCTGAACTCCCTGGGGGAGCCTTTACGCAACCCCACACTCAACAGGACTCTGCGTCTTCACTCTTTCCTAACAACCCTAAACATAACCCTAACCGCAACAAGAAGCTGAACCCGAGTTAGACCCGAAAAAACACGTACGGTGCCACTTTCTGCCATCCAAAAGTGCTCTCAGCGGAAGCCTTTGGGTACACCTGAACTCCCTGGGGGAGCCTTTACGCAACCCCACACTCAACAGGACTCTGCGTCTTCACTCTTTCCTAACAACCCTAAACATAACCCTAACCGCAACAAGAAGCTGAACCCGAGTTAGACCCGAAAAAACGCGTACGGTGCCACTTTCTGCCATCAAAAAGTGCTCTCAGCGGAAGCCTTTGGGTACACCTGAACTCCCTGGGGGAGCCTTTACGCAACCCCACACTCAACAGGACTCTGCGTCTTCACTCTTTCCTAACAACCCTAAACATAACCCTAACCGCAACAAGAAGCTGAACCCGAGTTAGACCCGAAAAAACACGTACGGTGCCACTTTCTGCCATCAAAAAGTGCTCTCAGCGGAAGCCTTTGGGTACACCTGAATTCCCTCGGGGAGCCTTTACGCAACCCCACACTCAACAGGACTCTGCGTCTTCACTCTTTCCTAACAACCCTAAACATAACCCTAACCGCAACAAGAAGCTGAACCCGAGTTAGACCCGAAAAAACACGTACGGTGCCACTTTCTGCCATCCAAAAGTGCTCTCAGCGGAAGCCTTTGGGTACACCTGAACTCCCTGGGGGAGCCTTTACGCAACCCCACACTCAACAGGACTCTGCGTCTTCACTCTTTCCTAACAACCCTAAACATAACCCTAACCGCAACAAGAAGCTCAACCCGAGTTAGACCCGAAAAAACACGTACGGTGCCACTTTCTGCCATCAAAAAGTGCTCTCAGCGGAAGCCTTTGGGTACACCTGAACTCCCTGGGGGAGCCTTTACGCAACCCCACACTCAACAGGACTCTGCGTCTTCACTCTTTCCTAACAACCCTAAACATAACCCTAACCGGAACAAGAAGCTGAACCCGAGTTAGACCCGAAAAAACACGTACGGTGCCACTTTCTGCCATCAAAAAGTGCTCTCAGCGGAAGCCTTTGGGTACACCTGAACTCCCTGGGGGAGCCTTTACGCAACCCCACACTCAACAGGACTCTGCGTCTTCACTCTTTCCTAACAACCCTAAACATAACCCTAACCGCAACAAGAAGCTGAACCCGAGTTAGACCCGAAAAAACACGTACGGTGCCACTTTCTGCCATCCAAAAGTGCTCTCAGCGGAAGCCTTTGGGTACACCTGAACTCCCTGGGGGAGCCTTTACGCAACCCCACACTCAACAGGACTCTGCGTCTTCACTCTTTCCTAACAACCCTAAACATAACCCTAACCGCAACAAGAAGCTGAACCCGAGTTAGACCCGAAAAAACACGTACGGTGCCACTTTCTGCCATCAAAAAGTGCTCTCAGCGGAAGCCTTTGGGTACACCTGAACTCCCTGGGGGAGCCTTTATGCAACCCCACACTCAACAGGACTCTGCGTCTTCACTCTTTCCTAACAACCCTAAACATAACCCTAACCGCAACAAGAAGCTGAACCCGAGTTAGACCCGAAAAAACACGTACGGTGCCACTTTCTGCCATCCAAAAGTGCTCTCAGCGGAAGCCTTTGGGTACACCTGAACTCCCTGGGGGAGCCTTTACGCAACCCCACACTCAACAGGACTCTGCGTCTTCACTCTTTCCTAACAACCCTAAACATAACCCTAACCGCAACAAGAAGCTGAACCCGAGTTAGACCCGAAAAAACGCGTACGGTGCCACTTTCTGCCATCAAAAAGTGCTCTCAGCGGAAGCCTTTGGGTACACCTGAACTCCCTGGGGGAGCCTTTACGCAACCCCACACTCAACAGGACTCTGCGTCTTCACTCTTTCCTAACAACCCTAAACATAACCCTAACCGCAACAAGAAGCTGAACCCGAGTTAGACCCGAAAAAACACGTACGGTGCCACTTTCTGCCATCAAAAAGTGCTCTCAGCGGAAGCCTTTGGGTACACCTGAATTCCCTCGGGGAGCCTTTACGCAACCCCACACTCAACAGGACTCTGCGTCTTCACTCTTTCCTAACAACCCTAAACATAACCCTAACCGCAACAAGAAGCTGAACCCGAGTTAGACCCGAAAAAACACGTACGGTGCCACTTTCTGCCATCCAAAAGTGCTCTCAGCGGAAGCCTTTGGGTACACCTGAACTCCCTGGGGGAGCCTTTACGCAACCCCACACTCAACAGGACTCTGCGTCTTCACTCTTTCCTAACAACCCTAAACATAACCCTAACCGCAACAAGAAGCTCAACCCGAGTTAGACCCGAAAAAACACGTACGGTGCCACTTTCTGCCATCAAAAAGTGCTCTCAGCGGAAGCCTTTGGGTACACCTGAACTCCCTGGGGGAGCCTTTACGCAACCCCACACTCAACAGGACTCTGCGTCTTCACTCTTTCCTAACAACCCTAAACATAACCCTAACCGGAACAAGAAGCTGAACCCGAGTTAGACCCGAAAAAACACGTACGGTGCCACTTTCTGCCATCAAAAAGTGCTCTCAGCGGAAGCCTTTGGGTACACCTGAACTCCCTGGGGGAGCCTTTACGCAACCCCACACTCAACAGGACTCTGCGTCTTCACTCTTTCCTAACAACCCTAAACATAACCCTAACCGCAACAAGAAGCTGAACCCGAGTTAGACCCGAAAAAACACGTACGGTGCCACTTTCTGCCATCCAAAAGTGCTCTCAGCGGAAGCCTTTGGGTACACCTGAACTCCCTGGGGGAGCCTTTACGCAACCCCACACTCAACAGGACTCTGCGTCTTCACTCTTTCCTAACAACCCTAAACATAACCCTAACCGCAACAAGAAGCTGAACCCGAGTTAGACCCGAAAAAACACGTACGGTGCCACTTTCTGCCGTCAAAAAGTGCTCTCAGCGGAAGCCTTTGGGTACACCTGAACTCCCTGGGGGAGCCTTTATGCAACCCCACACTCAACAGGACTCTGCGTCTTCACTCTTTCCTAACAACCCTAAACATAACCCTAACCGCAACAAGAAGCTGAACCCGAGTTAGACCCGAAAAAACACGTACGGTGCCACTTTCTGCCATCCAAAAGTGCTCTCAGCGGAAGCCTTTGGGTACACCTGAACTCCCTGGGGGAGCCTTTACGCAACCCCACACTCAACAGGACTCTGCGTCTTCACTCTTTCCTAACAACCCTAAACATAACCCTAACCGCAACAAGAAGCTGAACCCGAGTTAGACCCGAAAAAACACGTACGGTGCCACTTTCTGCCATCAAAAAGTGCTCTCAGCGGAAGCCTTTGGGTACACCTGAACTCCCTGGGGGAGCCTTTACGCAACCCCACACTCAACAGGACTCTGCGTCTTCACTCTTTCCTAACAACCCTAAACATAACCCTAACCGCAACAAGAAGCTCAACCCGAGTTAGACCCGAAAAAACACGTACGGTGCCACTTTCTGCCATCAAAAAGTGCTCTCAGCGGAAGCCTTTGGGTACACCTGAACTCCCTGGGGGAGCCTTTACGCAACCCCACACTCAACAGGACTCTGCGTCTTCACTCTTTCCTAACAACCCTAAACATAACCCTAACCGCAACAAGAAGCTGAACCCGAGTTAGACCCGAAAAAACACGTACGGTGCCACTTTCTGCCATCCAAAAGTGCTCTCAGCGGAAGCCTTTGGGTACACCTGAACTCCCTGGGGGAGCCTTTACGCAACCCCACACTCAACAGGACTCTGCGTCTTCACTCTTTCCTAACAACCCTAAACATAACCCTAACCGCAACAAGAAGCTGAACCCGAGTTAGACCCGAAAAAACGCGTACGGTGCCACTTTCTGCCATCAAAAAGTGCCCTCAGCGGAAGCCTTTGGGTACACCTGAACTCCCTGGGGGAGCCTTTACGCAACCCCACACTCAACAGGACTCTGCGTCTTCACTCTTTCCTAACAACCCTAAACATAACCCTAACCGCAACAAGAAGCTGAACCCGAGTTAGACCCGAAAAAACACGTACGGTGCCACTTTCTGCCATCAAAAAGTGCTCTCAGCGGAAGCCTTTGGGTACACCTGAATTCCCTCGGGGAGCCTTTACGCAACCCCACACTCAACAGGACTCTGCGTCTTCACTCTTTCCTAACAACCCTAAACATAACCCTAACCGCAACAAGAAGCTGAACCCGAGTTAGACCCGAAAAAACACGTACGGTGCCACTTTCTGCCATCCAAAAGTGCTCTCAGCGGAAGCCTTTGGGTACACCTGAACTCCCTGGGGGAGCCTTTACGCAACCCCACACTCAACAGGACTCTGCGTCTTCACTCTTTCCTAACAACCCTAAACATAACCCTAACCGCAACAAGAAGCTCAACCCGAGTTAGACCCGAAAAAACACGTACGGTGCCACTTTCTGCCATCAAAAAGTGCTCTCAGCGGAAGCCTTTGGGTACACCTGAACTCCCTGGGGGAGCCTTTACGCAACCCCACACTCAACAGGACTCTGCGTCTTCACTCTGTCCTAACAACCCTAAACATAACCCTAACCGCAACAAGAAGCTGAACCCGAGTTAGACCCGAAAAAACACGTACGGTGCCACTTTCTGCCATCCAAAAGTGCTCTCAGCGGAAGCCTTTGGGTACACCTGAACTCCCTGGGGGAGCCTTTACGCAACCCCACACTCAACAGGACTCTGCGTCTTCACTCTTTCCTAACAACCCTAAACATAACCCTAACCGCAACAAGAAGCTGAACCCGAGTTAGACCCGAAAAAACACGTACGGTGCCACTTTCTGCCATCAAAAAGTGCTCTCAGCGGAAGCCTTTGGGTACACCTGAACTCCCTGGGGAAGCCTTTACGCAACCCCACACTCAACAGGACTCTGCGTCTTCACTCTTTCCTAACAACCCTAAACATAACCCTAACCGGAACAAGAAGCTGAACCCGAGTTAGACCCGAAAAAACACGTACGGTGCCACTTTCTGCCATCAAAAAGTGCTCTCAGCGGAAGCCTTTGGGTACACCTGAACTCCCTGGGGGAGCCTTTACGCAACCCCACACTCAACAGGACTCTGCGTCTTCACTCTGTCCTAACAACCCTAAACATAACCCTAACCGCAACAAGAAGCTGAACCCGAGTTAGACCCGAAAAAACACGTACGGTGCCACTTTCTGCCATCCAAAAGTGCTCTCAGCGGAAGCCTTTGGGTACACCTGAACTCCCTGGGGGAGCCTTTACGCAACCCCACACTCAACAGGACTCTGCGTCTTCACTCTTTCCTAACAACCCTAAACATAACCCTAACCGCAACAAGAAGCTGAACCCGAGTTAGACCCGAAAAAACACGTACGGTGCCACTTTCTGCCATCCAAAAGTGCTCTCAGCGGAAGCCTTTGGGTACACCTGAACTCCCTGGGGGAGCCTTTACGCAACCCCACACTCAACAGGACTCTGCGTCTTCACTCTTTCCTAACAACCCTAAACATAACCCTAACCGCAACAAGAAGCTGAACCCGAGTTAGACCCGAAAAAACACGTACGGTGCCACTTTCTGCCATCCAAAAGTGCTCTCAGCGGAAGCCTTTGGGTACACCTGAACTCCCTGGGGGAGCCTTTACGCAACCCCACACTCAACAGGACTCTGCGTCTTCACTCTTTCCTAACAACCCTAAACATAACCCTAACCGCAACAAGAAGCTGAACCCGAGTTAGACCCGAAAAAACACGTACGGTGCCACTTTCTGCCATCAAAAAGTGCTCTCAGCGGAAGCCTTTGGGTACACCTGAACTCCCTGAGGGAGCCTTTACGCAACCCCACACTCAACAGGACTCTGCGTCTTCACTCTTTCCTAACAACCCTAAACATAACCCTAACCGCAACAAGAAGCTCAACCCGAGTTAGACCCGAAAAAACACGTACGGTGCCACTTTCTGCCATCAAAAAGTGCTCTCAGCGGAAGCCTTTGGGTACACCTGAACTCCCTGGGGGAGCCTTTACGCAACCCCACACTCAACAGGACTCTGCGTCTTCACTCTTTCCTAACAACCCTAAACATAACCCTAACCGCAACAAGAAGCTGAACCCGAGTTAGACCCGAAAAAACACGTACGGTGCCACTTTCTGCCATCAAAAAGTGCTCTCAGCGGAAGCCTTTGGGTACACCTGAACTCCCTGGGGGAGCCTTTACGCAACCCCACACTCAACAGGACTCTGCGTCTTCACTCTTTCCTAACAACCCTAAACATAACCCTAACCGCAACAAGAAGCTGAACCCGAGTTAGACCCGAAAAAACACGTACGGTGCCACTTTCTGCCATCAAAAAGTGCTCTCAGCGGAAGCCTTTGGGTACACCTGAACTCCCTGGGGGAGCCTTTACGCAACCCCACACTCAACAGGACTCTGCGTCTTCACTCTTTCCTAACAACCCTAAACATAACCCTAACCGGAACAAGAAGCTGAACCCGAGTTAGACCCGAAAAAACACGTACGGTGCCACTTTCTGCCATCAAAAAGTGCTCTCAGCGGAAGCCTTTGGGTACACCTGAACTCCCTGGGGAAGCCTTTACGCAACCCCACACTCAACAGGACTCTGCGTCTTCACTCTTTCCTAACAACCCTAAACATAACCCTAACCGCAACAAGAAGCTGAACCCGAGTTAGACCCGAAAAAACACGTACGGTGCCAATTTCTGCCATCAAAAAGTGCTCTCAGCAAAAGCCTTTGGGTACACCTGAACTCCCTGGGGGAGCCTTTACGCAACCCCACACTCAACAGGACTCTGCGTCTTCACTCTTTCCTAACAACCCTAAACATAACCCTAACCGCAACAAGAAGCTGAACCCGAGTTAGACCCGAAAAAACACGTACGCTGCCACTTTCTGCCATCAAAAAGTGCTCTCAGCGGAAGCCTTTGGGTACACGTGAACTCCCTGGGGGAGCCTTTACGCAACCCCACACTCAACAGGACTCTGCGTCTTCACTCTTTCCTAACAACCCTAAACATAACCCTAACCGCAACAAGAAGCTGAACCCGAGTTAGACCCGAAAAAACGCGTACGGTGCCACTTTCTGCCATCAAAAAGTGCTCTCAGCGGAAGCCTTTGGGTACACCTGAACTCCCTGGGGGAGCCTTTACGCAACCCCACACTCAACAGGACTCTGCGTCTTCACTCTTTCCTAACAACCCTAAACATAACCCTAACCGGAACAAGAAGCTGAACCCGAGTTAGACCCGAAAAAACACGTACGGTGCCACTTTCTGCCATCAAAAAGTGCTCTCAGCGGAAGCCTTTGGGTACACCTGAACTCCCTGGGGGAGCCTTTACGCAACCGCACACTCAACAGGACTCTGCGTCTTCACTCTTTCCTAACAACCCTAAACATAACCCTAACCGGAACAAGAAGCTGAACCCGAGTTAGACCCGAAAAAACACGTACGGTGCCACTTTCTGCCATCAAAAAGTGCTCTCAGCGGAAGCCTTTGGGTACACCTGAACTCCCTGGGGGAGCCTTTACGCAACCGCACACTCAACAGGACTCTGCGTCTTCACTCTTTCCTAACAACCCTAAACATAACCCTAACCGCAACAAGAAGCTGAACCCGAGTTAGACCCGAAAAAACACGTACGGTGCCACTTTCTGCCATCAAAAAGTGCTCTCAGCGGAAGCCTTTGGGTACACCTGAACTCCCTGGGGGAGCCTTTACGCAACCCCACACTCAACAGGACTCTGCGTCTTCACTCTTTCCTAACAACCCTAAACATAACCCTAACCGCAACAAGAAGCTGAACCCGAGTTAGACCCGAAAAAACACGTACGGTGCCACTTTCTGCCATCAAAAAGTGCTCTCAGCGGAAGCCTTTGGGTACACCTGAACTCCCTGGGGGAGCCTTTACGCAACCCCACACTCAACAGGACTCTGCGTCTTCACTCTTTCCTAACAACCCTAAACATAACCCTAACCGCAACAAGAAGCTCAACCCGAGTTAGACCCGAAAAAACACGTACGGTGCCACTTTCTGCCATCAAAAAGTGCTCTCAGCAAAAGCCTTTGGGTACACCTGAACTCCCTGGGGGAGCCTTTACGCAACCCCACACTCAACAGGACTCTGCGTCTTCACTCTTTCCTAACAACCCTAAACATAACCCTAACCGCAACAAGAAGCTCAACCCGAGTTAGACCCGAAAAAACACGTACGGTGCCACTTTCTGCCATCAAAAAGTGCTCTCAGCGGAAGCCTTTGGGTACACCTGAACTCCCTGGGGGAGCCTTTACGCAACCCCACACTCAACAGGACTCTGCGTCTTCACTCTTTCCTAACAACCCTAAACATAACCCTAACCGCAACAAGAAGCTGAACCCGAGTTAGACCCGAAAAAACACGTACGGTGCCACTTTCTGCCATCAAAAAGTGCTCTCAGCGGAAGCCTTTGGGTACACCTGAACTCCCTGGGGGAGCCTTTATGCAACCCCACACTCAACAGGACTCTGCGTCTTCACTCTTTCCTAACAACCCTAAACATAACCCTAACCGCAACAAAAAGCTGAACCCGAGTTAGACCCGAAAAAACACGTACGCTGCCACTTTCTGCCATCAAAAAGTGCTCTCAGCGGAAGCCTTTGGGTACACCTGAACTCCCTGGAGGAGCCTTTACGCAACCCCACACTCAACAGGACTCTGCGTCTTCACTCTTTCCTAACAACCCTAAACATAACCCTAACCGCAACAAGAAGCTGAACCCGAGTTAGACCTGAAAAAACACGTACGGTGCCACTTTCTGCCGTCAAAAAGTGCTCTCAGCGGAAGCCTTTGGGTACACCTGAACTCCCTGGGGGAGCCTTTACGCAACCCCACACTCAACAGGACTCTGCGTCTTCACTCTTTCCTAACAACCCTAAACATAACCCTAACCGCAACAAGAAGCTGAACCCGAGTTAGACCCGAAAAAACACGTACGGTGCCACTTTCTGCCATCAAAAAGTGCTCTCAGCGGAAGCCTTTGGGTACACCTGAACTCCCTGGGGGAGCCTTTACGCAACCCCACACTCAACAGGACTCTGCGTCTTCACTCTTTCCTAACAACCCTAAACATAACCCTAACCGCAACAAGAAGCTGAACCCGAGTTAGACCCGAAAAAACACGTACGGTGCCACTTTCTGCCATCAAAAAGTGCTCTCAGCGGAAGCCTTTGGGTACACCTGAACTCCCTGGGGGAGCCTTTATGCAACCCCACACTCAACAGGACTCTGCGTCTTCACTCTTTCCTAACAACCCTAAACATAACCCTAACCGCAACAAAAAGCTGAACCCGAGTTAGACCCGAAAAAACACGTACGCTGCCACTTTCTGCCATCAAAAAGTGCTCTCAGCGGAAGCCTTTGGGTACACCTGAACTCCCTGGAGGAGCCTTTACGCAACCCCACACTCAACAGGACTCTGCGTCTTCACTCTTTCCTAACAACCCTAAACATAACCCTAACCGCAACAAGAAGCTGAACCCGAGTTAGACCCGAAAAAACACGTACGGTGCCACTTTCTGCCGTCAAAAAGTGCTCTCAGCGGAAGCCTTTGGGTACACCTGAACTCCCTGGGGGAGCCTTTACGCAACCCCACACTCAACAGGACTCTGCGTCTTCACTCTTTCCTAACAACCCTAAACATAACCCTAACCGCAACAAGAAGCTGAACCCGAGTTAGACCCGAAAAAACACGTACGGTGCCACTATCTGCCATCAAAAAGTGCTCTCAGCAAAAGCCTTTGGGTACACCTGAACTCCCTGGGGGAGCCTTTACGCAACCCCACACTCAACAGGACTCTGCGTCTTCACTCTTTCCTAACAACCCTAAACATAACCCTAACCGCAACAAGAAGCTGAACCCGAGTTAGACCCGAAAAAACACGTACGGTGCCACTTTCTGCCATCAAAAAGTGCTCTCAGCGGAAGCCTTTGGGTACACCTGAACTCCCTGGGGGAGCCTTTACGCAACCCCACACTCAACAGGACTCTGCGTCTTCACTCTTTCCTAACAACCCTAAACATAACCCTAACCGCAACAAGAAGCTGAACCCGAGTTAGACCCGAAAAAACACGTACGGTGCCACTTTCTGCCATCAAAAAGTGCTCTCAGCGGAAGCCTTTGGGTACACCTGAACTCCCTGGGGGAGCCTTTACGCAACCCCACACTCAACAGGACTCTGCGTCTTCACTCTTTCCTAACAACCCTAAACATAACCCTAACCGCAACAAGAAGCTGAACCCGAGTTAGACCCGAAAAAACGCGTACGGTGCCACTTTCTGCCATCAAAAAGTGCTCTCAGCGGAAGCCTTTGGGTACACCTGAACTCCCTGGGGGAGCCTTTACGCAACCCCACACTCAACAGGACTCTGCGTCTTCACTCTTTCCTAACAACCCTAAACATAACCCTAACCGCAACAAGAAGCTGAACCCGAGTTAGACCCGAAAAAACACGTACGGTGCCACTTTCTGCCATCAAAAAGTGCTCTCAGCGGAAGCCTTTGGGTACACCTGAACTCCCTGGGGGAGCCTTTATGCAACCCCACACTCAACAGGACTCTGCGTCTTCACTCTTTCCTAACAACCCTAAACATAACCCTAACCGCAACAAGAAGCTGAACCCGAGTTAGACCCGAAAAAACACGTACGGTGCCACTTTCTGCCATCAAAAAGTGCTCTCAGCGGAAGCCTTTGGGTACACCTGAACTCCCTGAGGGAGCCTTTACGCAACCCCACGCTCAACAGGACTCTGCGTCTTCACTCTTTCCTAACAACCCTAAACATAACCCTAACCGCAACAAGAAGCTCAACCCGAGTTAGACCCGAAAAAACACGTACGGTGCCACTTTCTGCCATCAAAAAGTGCTCTCAGCGGAAGCCTTTGGGTACACCTGAACTCCCTGGGGGAGCCTTTACGCAACCCCACACTCAACAGGACTCTGCGTCTTCACTCTTTCCTAACAACCCTAAACATAACCCTAACCGCAACAAGAAGCTGAACCCGAGTTAGACCCGAAAAAACACGTACGGTGCCACTTTCTGCCATCAAAAAGTGCTCTCAGCGGAAGCCTTTGGGTACACCTGAACTCCCTGGGGGAGCCTTTACGCAACCCCACACTCAACAGGACTCTGCGTCTTCACTCTTTCCTAACAACCCTAAACATAACCCTAACCGCAACAAGAAGCTGAACCCGAGTTAGACCCGAAAAAACTCGTACGGTGCCACTTTCTGCCATCAAAAAGTGCTCTCAGCGGAAGCCTTTGGGTACACCTGAACTCCCTGGGGGAGCCTTTACGCAACCCCACACTCAACAGGACTCTGCGTCTTCACTCTTTCCTAACAACCCTAAACATAACCCTAACCGCAACAAGAAGCTGAACCCGAGTTAGACCCGAAAAAACGCGTACGGTGCCACTTTCTGCCATCAAAAAGTGCTCTCAGCGGAAGCCTTTGGGTACACCTGAACTCCCTGGGGGAGCCTTTATGCAACCCCACACTCAACAGGACTCTGCGTCTTCACTCTTTCCTAACAACCCTAAACATAACCCTAACCGCAACAAGAAGCTCAACCCGAGTTAGACCCGAAAAAACACGTACGGTGCCACTTTCTGCCATCAAAAAGTGCTCTCAGCGGAAGCCTTTGGGTACACCTGAATTCCCTGGGGGAGCCTTTACGCAACCCCACACTCAACAGGACTCTGCGTCTTCACTCTTTCCTAACAACCCTAAACATAACCCTAACCGGAACAAGAAGCTGAACCCGAGTTAGACCCGAAAAAACACGTACGGTGCCACTTTCTGCCATCAAAAAGTGCTCTCAGCGGAAGCCTTTGGGTACACCTGAACTCCCTGGGGGAGCCTTTACGCAACCCCACACTCAACAGGACTCTGCGTCTTCACTCTTTCCTAACAACCCTAAACATAACCCTAACCGGAACAAGAAGCTGAACCCGAGTTAGACCCGAAAAAACACGTACGGTGCCACTTTCTGCCATCAAAAAGTGCTCTCAGCGGAAGCCTTTGGGTACACCTGAACTCCCTGGGGGAGCCTTTACGCAACCCCACACTCAACAGGACTCTGCGTCTTCACTCTTTCCTAACAACCCTAAACATAACCCTAACCGCAACAAGAAGCTGAACCCGAGTTAGACCCGAAAAAACACGTACGGTGCCACTTTCTGCCATCAAAAAGTGCTCTCAGCGGAAGCCTTTGGGTACACCTGAACTCCCTGGGGGAGCCTTTACGCAACCCCACACTCAACAGGACTCTGCGTCTTCACTCTTTCCTAACAACCCTAAACATAACCCTAACCGCAACAAAAAGCTGAACCCGAGTAAGACACGAAAAAACACGTACGCTGCCACTTTCTGCCATCAAAAAGTGCTCTCAGCGGAAGCCTTTGGGTACACCTGAATTCCCTGGGGGAGCCTTTACGCAACCCCACACTCAACAGGACTCTGCGTCTTCACTCTTTCCTAACAACCCTAAACATAACCCTAACCGCAACAAGAAGCTGAACCCGAGTTAGACCCGAAAAAACACGTACGGTGCCACTTTCTGCCATCAAAAAGTGCTCTCAGCGGAAGCCTTTGGGTACACCTGAACTCCCTGGAGGAGCCTTTACGCAACCCCACACTCAACAGGACTCTGCGTCTTCACTCTTTCCTAACAACCCTAAACATAACCCTAACCGCAACAAGAAGCTGAACCCGAGTTAGACCCGAAAAAACACGTACGGTGCCACTTTCTGCCATCAAAAAGTGCTCTCAGCGGAAGCCTTTGGGTACACCTGAACTCCCTGGGGGAGCCTTTACGCAACCCCACACTCAACAGGACTCTGCGTCTTCACTCTTTCCTAACAACCCTAAACATAACCCTAACCGCAACAAGAAGCTGAACCCGAGTTAGACCCGAAAAAACACGTACGGTGCCACTTTCTGCCATCCAAAAGTGCTCTCAGCGGAAGCCTTTGGGTACACCTGAACTCCCTGGGGGAGCCTTTACGCAACCCCACACTCAACAGGACTCTGCGTCTTCACTCTTTCCTAACAACCCTAAACATAACCCTAACCGCAACAAGAAGCTGAACCCGAGTTAGACCCGAAAAAACACGTACGGTGCCACTTTCTGCCATCAAAAAGTGCTCTCAGCGGAAGCCTTTGGGTACACCTGAACTCCCTGGGGGAGCCTTTACGCAACCCCACACTCAACAGGACTCTGCGTCTTCACTCTTTCCTAACAACCCTAAACATAACCCTAACCGCAACAAGAAGCTGAACCCGAGTTAGACCCGAAAAAACACGTACGGTGCCACTTTCTGCCATCAAAAAGTGCTCTCAGCGGAAGCCTTTGGGTACACCTGAACTCCCTGGGGGAGCCTTTACGCAACCCCACACTCAACAGGACTCTGCGTCTTCACTCTTTCCTAACAACCCTAAACATAACCCTAACCGCAACAAGAAGCTGAACCCGAGTTAGACCCGAAAAAACACGTACGGTGCCACTTTCTGCCATCAAAAAGTGCTCTCAGCGGAAGCCTTTGGGTACACCTGAACTCCCTGGGGGAGCCTTTACGCAACCCCACACTCAACAGGACTCTGCGTCTTCACTCTGTCCTAACAACCCTAAACATAACCCTAACCGGAACAAGAAGCTGAACCCGAGTTAGACCCGAAAAAACACGTACGGTGCCACTTTCTGCCATCAAAAAGTGCTCTCAGCGGAAGCCTTTGGCTACACCTGAACTCCCTGGGGGAGCCTTTACGCAACCCCACACTCAACAGGACTCTGCGTCTTCACTCTTTCCTAACAACCCTAAACATAACCCTAACCGCAACAAGAAGCTGAACCCGAGTTAGACCCGAAAAAACGCGTACGGTGCCACTTTCTGCCATCAAAAAGTGCTCTCAGCGGAAGCCTTTGGGTACACCTGAACTCCCTGGGGGAGCCTTTACGCAACCCCACACTCAACAGGACTCTGCGTCTTCACTCTGTCCTAACAACCCTAAACATAACCCTAACCGCAACAAGAAGCTGAACCCGAGTTAGACCCGAAAAAACACGTACGGTGCCACTTTCTGCCATCAAAAAGTGCTCTCAGCGGAAGCCTTTGGGTACACCTGAACTCCCTGGGGGAGCCTTTACGCAACCCCACACTCAACAGGACTCTGCGTCTTCACTCTTTCCTAACAACCCTAAACATAACCCTAACCGCAACAAGAAGCTGAACCCGAGTTAGACCCGAAAAAACACGTACGGTGCCACTTTCTGCCATCAAAAAGTGCTCTCAGCGGAAGCCTTTGGGTACACCTGAACTCCCTGGGGGAGCCTTTATGCAACCCCACACTCAACAGGACTCTGCGTCTTCACTCTTTCCTAACAACCCTAAACATAACCCTAACCGCAACAAGAAGCTGAACCCGAGTTAGACCCGAAAAAACACGTACGGTGCCACTTTCTGCCATCAAAAAGTGCTCTCAGCGGAAGCCTTTGGGTACACCTGAACTCCCTGGGGGAGCCTTTACGCAACCCCACACTCAACAGGACTCTGCGTCTTCACTCTTTCCTAACAACCCTAAACATAACCCTAACCGCAACAAGAAGCTCAACCCGAGTTAGACCCGAAAAAACACGTACGGTGCCACTTTCTGCCATCAAAAAGTGCTCTCAGCGGAAGCCTTTGGGTACACCTGAACTCCCTGGGGGAGCCTTTACGCAACCCCACACTCAACAGGACTCTGCGTCTTCACTCTTTCCTAACAACCCTAAACATAACCCTAACCGGAACAAGAAGCTGAACCCGAGTTAGACCCGAAAAAAAACGTACGGTGCCACTTTCTGCCATCAAAAAGTGCTCTCAGCGGAAGCCTTTGGGTACACCTGAACTCCCTGGGGGAGCCTTTACGCAACCCCACACTCAACAGGACTCTGCGTCTTCACTCTTTCCTAACAACCCTAAACATAACCCTAACCGCAACAAGAAGCTGAACCCGAGTTAGACCCGAAAAAACACGTACGGTGCCACTTTCTGCCATCAAAAAGTGCTCTCAGCGGAAGCCTTTGGGTACACCTGAACTCCCTGGGGGAGCCTTTACGCAACCCCACACTCAACAGGACTCTGCGTCTTCACTCTTTCCTAACAACCCTAAACATAACCCTAACCGCAACAAAAAGCTGAACCCGAGTTAGACCCGAAAAAACACGTACGGTGCCACTTTCTGCCATCAAAAAGTGCTCTCAGCGGAAGCCTTTGGGTACACCTGAATTCCCTGGGGGAGCCTTTACGCAACCCCACACTCAACAGGAGTCTGCGTCTTCACTCTTTCCTAACAACCCTAAACATAACCCTAACCGCAACAAGAAGCTGAACCCGAGTTAGACCCGAAAAAACACGTACGGTGCCACTTTCTGCCATCAAAAAGTGCTCTCAGCGGAAGCCTTTGGGTACACCTGAACTCCCTGGGGGAGCCTTTACGCAACCCCACACTCAACAGGACTCTGCGTCTTCACTCTTTCCTAACAACCCTAAACATAACCCTAACCGCAACAAGAAGCTCAACCCGAGTTAGACCCGAAAAAACACGTACGGTGCCACTTTCTGCCATCCAAAAGTGCTCTCAGCGGAAGCCTTTGGGTACACCTGAACTCCCTGGGGGAGCCTTTACGCAACCCCACACTCAACAGGACTCTGCGTCTTCACTCTTTCCTAACAACCCTAAACATAACCCTAACCGCAACAAGAAGCTGAACCCGAGTTAGACCCGAAAAAACACGTACGGTGCCACTTTCTGCCATCCAAAAGTGCTCTCAGCGGAAGCCTTTGGGTACACCTGAACTCCCTGGGGGAGCCTTTACGCAACCCCACACTCAACAGGACTCTGCGTCTTCACTCTTTCCTAACAACCCTAAACATAACCCTAACCGCAACAAGAAGCTGAACCCGAGTTAGACCCGAAAAAACACGTACGGTGCCACTTTCTGCCATCAAAAAGTGCTCTCAGCGGAAGCCTTTGGGTACACCTGAACTCCCTGGGGGAGCCTTTACGCAACCCCACACTCAACAGGACTCTGCGTCTTCACTCTTTCCTAACAACCCTAAACATAACCCTAACCGCAACAAGAAGCTGAACCCGAGTTAGACCCGAAAAAACGCGTACGGTGCCACTTTCTGCCATCAAAAAGTGCTCTCAGCGGAAGCCTTTGGGTACACCTGAACTCCCTGGGGGAGCCTTTACGCAACCCCACACTCAACAGGACTCTGCGTCTTCACTCTGTCCTAACAACCCTAAACATAACCCTAACCGCAACAAGAAGCTGAACCCGAGTTAGACCCGAAAAAACACGTACGGTGCCACTTTCTGCCATCAAAAAGTGCTCTCAGCGGAAGCCTTTGGGTACACCTGAACTCCCTGGGGGAGCCTTTACGCAACCCCACACTCAACAGGACTCTGCGTCTTCACTCTTTCCTAACAACCCTAAACATAACCCTAACCGCAACAAGAAGCTGAACCCGAGTTAGACCCGAAAAAACACGTACGGTGCCACTTTCTGCCATCAAAAAGTGCTCTCAGCGGAAGCCTTTGGGTACACCTGAACTCCCTGGGGGAGCCTTTATGCAACCCCACACTCAACAGGACTCTGCGTCTTCACTCTTTCCTAACAACCCTAAACATAACCCTAACCGCAACAAGAAGCTGAACCCGAGTTAGACCCGAAAAAACACGTACGGTGCCACTTTCTGCCATCAAAAAGTGCTCTCAGCGGAAGCCTTTGGGTACACCTGAACTCCCTGGGGGAGCCTTTACGCAACCCCACACTCAACAGGACTCTGCGTCTTCACTCTTTCCTAACAACCCTAAACATAACCCTAACCGCAACAAGAAGCTCAACCCGAGTTAGACCCGAAAAAACACGTACGGTGCCACTTTCTGCCATCAAAAAGTGCTCTCAGCGGAAGCCTTTGGGTACACCTGAACTCCCTGGGGGAGCCTTTACGCAACCCCACACTCAACAGGACTCTGCGTCTTCACTCTTTCCTAACAACCCTAAACATAACCCTAACCGGAACAAGAAGCTGAACCCGAGTTAGACCCGAAAAAAAACGTACGGTGCCACTTTCTGCCATCAAAAAGTGCTCTCAGCGGAAGCCTTTGGGTACACCTGAACTCCCTGGGGGAGCCTTTACGCAACCCCACACTCAACAGGACTCTGCGTCTTCACTCTTTCCTAACAACCCTAAACATAACCCTAACCGCAACAAGAAGCTGAACCCGAGTTAGACCCGAAAAAACACGTACGGTGCCACTTTCTGCCATCAAAAAGTGCTCTCAGCGGAAGCCTTTGGGTACACCTGAACTCCCTGGGGGAGCCTTTACGCAACCCCACACTCAACAGGACTCTGCGTCTTCACTCTTTCCTAACAACCCTAAACATAACCCTAACCGCAACAAAAAGCTGAACCCGAGTTAGACCCGAAAAAACACGTACGGTGCCACTTTCTGCCATCAAAAAGTGCTCTCAGCGGAAGCCTTTGGGTACACCTGAATTCCCTGGGGGAGCCTTTACGCAACCCCACACTCAACAGGAGTCTGCGTCTTCACTCTTTCCTAACAACCCTAAACATAACCCTAACCGCAACAAGAAGCTGAACCCGAGTTAGACCCGAAAAAACACGTACGGTGCCACTTTCTGCCATCAAAAAGTGCTCTCAGCGGAAGCCTTTGGGTACACCTGAACTCCCTGGGGGAGCCTTTACGCAACCCCACACTCAACAGGACTCTGCGTCTTCACTCTTTCCTAACAACCCTAAACATAACCCTAACCGCAACAAGAAGCTCAACCCGAGTTAGACCCGAAAAAACACGTACGGTGCCACTTTCTGCCATCCAAAAGTGCTCTCAGCGGAAGCCTTTGGGTACACCTGAACTCCCTGGGGGAGCCTTTACGCAACCCCACACTCAACAGGACTCTGCGTCTTCACTCTTTCCTAACAACCCTAAACATAACCCTAACCGCAACAAGAAGCTGAACCCGAGTTAGACCCGAAAAAACACGTACGGTGCCACTTTCTGCCATCCAAAAGTGCTCTCAGCGGAAGCCTTTGGGTACACCTGAACTCCCTGGGGGAGCCTTTACGCAACCCCACACTCAACAGGACTCTGCGTCTTCACTCTTTCCTAACAACCCTAAACATAACCCTAACCGCAACAAGAAGCTGAACCCGAGTTAGACCCGAAAAAACACGTACGGTGCCACTTTCTGCCATCAAAAAGTGCTCTCAGCGGAAGCCTTTGGGTACACCTGAACTCCCTGGGGGAGCCTTTACGCAACCCCACACTCAACAGGACTCTGCGTCTTCACTCTTTCCTAACAACCCTAAACATAACCCTAACCGCAACAAGAAGCTGAACCCGAGTTAGACCCGAAAAAACACGTACGGTGCCACTTTCTGCCATCAAAAAGTGCTCTCAGCGGAAGCCTTTGGGTACACCTGAACTCCCTGGGGGAGCCTTTACGCAACCCCACACTCAACAGGACTCTGCGTCTTCACTCTTTCCTAACAACCCTAAACATAACCCTAACCGCAACAAAAAGCTGAACCCGAGTTAGACCCGAAAAAACACGTACGCTGCCACTTTCTGCCATCAAAAAGTGCTCTCAGCGGAAGCCTTTGGGTACACCTGAATTCCCTGGGGGAGCCTTTACGCAACCCCACACTCAACAGGAGTCTGCGTCTTCACTCTTTCCTAACAACCCTAAACATAACCCTAACCGCAACAAAAAGCTGAACCCGAGTTAGACCCGAAAAAACACGTACGGTGCCACTTTCTGCCATCAAAAAGTGCTCTCAGCGGAAGCCTTTGGGTACACCTGAACTCCCTGGAGGAGCCTTTACGCAACCCCACACTCAACAGGACTCTGCGTCTTCACTCTTTCCTAACAACCCTAAACATAACCCTAACCGCAACAAGAAGCTCAACCCGAGTTAGACCCGAAAAAACACGTACGGTGCCACTTTCTGCCATCAAAAAGTGCTCTCAGCGGAAGCCTTTGGGTACACCTGAACTCCCTGGGGGAGCCTTTACGCAAACCCACACTCAACAGGACTCTGCGTCTTCACTCTTTCCTAACAACCCTAAACATAACCCTAACCGCAACAAGAAGCTGAACCCGAGTTAGACCCGAAAAAACACGTACGGTGCCACTTTCTGCCATCAAAAAGTGCTCTCAGCGGAAGCCTTTGGGTACACCTGAACTCCCTGGGGGAGCCTTTACGCAACCCCACACTCAACAGGACTCTGCGTCTTCACTCTTTCCTAACAACCCTAAACATAACCCTAACCGCAACAAGAAGCTCAACCCGAGTTAGACCCGAAAAAACACGTACGGTGCCACTTTCTGCCATCAAAAAGTGCTCTCAGCGGAAGCCTTTGGGTACACCTGAACTCCCTGGGGGAGCCTTTACGCAACCCCACACTCAACAGGACTCTGCGTCTTCACTCTTTCCTAACAACCCTAAACATAACCCTAACCGCAACAAGAAGCTGAACCCGAGTTAGACCCGAAAAAACACGTACGGTGCCACTTTCTGCCATCAAAAAGTGCTCTCAGCGGAAGCCTTTGGGTACACCTGAACTCCCTGGGGGAGCCTTTACGCAACCCCACACTCAACAGGACTCTGCGTCTTCACTCTTTCCTAACAACCCTAAACATAACCCTAACCGCAACAAGAAGCTGAACCCGAGTTAGACCCGAAAAAACACGTACGGTGCCACTTTCTGCCATCAAAAAGTGCTCTCAGCGGAAGCCTTTGGGTACACCTGAACTCCCTGGGGGAGCCTTTACGCAACCCCACACTCAACAAGACTCTGCGTCTTCACTCTGTCCTAACAACCCTAAACATAAGCCTAACCGGAACAAGAAGCTGAACCCGAGTTAGACCCGAAAAAACACGTACGGTGCCACTTTCTGCCATCAAAAAGTGCTCTCAGCGGAAGCCTTTGGGTACACCTGAACTCCCTGGGGGAGCCTTTACGCAACCCCACACTCAACAGGACTCTGCGTCTTCACTCTTTCCTAACAACCCTAAACATAACCCTAACCGCAACAAGAAGCTGAACCCGAGTTAGACCCGAAAAAACACGTACGGTGCCACTTTCTGCCATCCAAAAGTGCTCTCAGCGGAAGCCTTTGGGTACACCTGAACTCCCTGGGGGAGCCTTTACGCAACCCCACACTCAACAGGACTCTGCGTCTTCACTCTTTCCTAACAACCCTAAACATAACCCTAACCGCAACAAGAAGCTGAACCCGAGTTAGACCCGAAAAAACACGTACGGTGCCACTTTCTGCCATCAAAAAGTGCTCTCAGCGGAAGCCTTTGGGTACACCTGAACTCCCTGGGGGAGCCTTTACGCAACCCCACACTCAACAGGACTCTGCGTCTTCACTCTGTCCTAACAACCCTAAACATAACCCTAACCGCAACAAGAAGCTCAACCCGAGTTAGACCCGAAAAAACACGTACGGTGCCACTTTCTGCCATCCAAAAGTGCTCTCAGCGGAAGCCTTTGGGTACACCTGAACTCCCTGGGGGAGCCTTTACGCAACCGCACACTCAACAGGACTCTGCGTCTTCACTCTTTCCTAACAACCCTAAACATAAGCCTAACCGCAACAAGAAGCTGAACCCGAGTTAGACCCGAAAAAACACGTACGGTGCCACTTTCTGCCATCAAAAAGTGCTCTCAGCGGAAGCCTTTGGGTACACCTGAACTCCCTGGGGGAGCCTTTACGCAACCCCACACTCAACAGGACTCTGCGTCTTCACTCTTTCCTAACAACCCTAAACATAACCCTAACCGCAACAAGAAGCTGAACCCGAGTTAGACCCGAAAAAACACGTACGGTGCCACTTTCTGCCATCAAAAAGTGCTCTCAGCGGAAGCCTTTGGGTACACCTGAACTCCCTGGGGGAGCCTTTACGCAACCCCACACTCAACAGGAGTCTGCGTCTTCACTCTTTCCTAACAACCCTAAACATAACCCTAACCGGAACAAGAAGCTGAACCCGAGTTAGACCCGAAAAAAAACGTACGGTGCCACTTTCTGCCATCAAAAAGTGCTCTCAGCGGAAGCCTTTGGGTACACCTGAACTCCCTGGGGGAGCCTTTACGCAACCCCACACTCAACAGGACTCTGCGTCTTCACTCTTTCCTAACAACCCTAAACATAACCCTAACCGCAACAAGAAGCTGAACCCGAGTTAGACCCGAAAAAACACGTACGGTGCCACTTTCTGCCATCAAAAAGTGCTCTCAGCGGAAGCCTTTGGGTACACCTGAACTCCCTGGGGGAGCCTTTACGCAACCCCACACTCAACAGGACTCTGCGTCTTCACTCTTTCCTAACAACCCTAAACATAACCCTAACCGCAACAAAAAGCTGAACCCGAGTTAGACCCGAAAAAACACGTACGCTGCCACTTTCTGCCATCAAAAAGTGCTCTCAGCGGAAGCCTTTGGGTACACCTGAATTCCCTGGGGGAGCCTTTACGCAACCCCACACTCAACAGGAGTCTGCGTCTTCACTCTTTCCTAACAACCCTAAACATAACCCTAACCGCAACAAAAAGCTGAACCCGAGTTAGACCCGAAAAAACACGTACGGTGCCACTTTCTGCCATCAAAAAGTGCTCTCAGCGGAAGCCTTTGGGTACACCTGAACTCCCTGGAGGAGCCTTTACGCAACCCCACACTCAACAGGACTCTGCGTCTTCACTCTTTCCTAACAACCCTAAACATAACCCTAACCGCAACAAGAAGCTGAACCCGAGTTAGACCCGAAAAAACACGTACGGTGCCACTTTCTGCCATCAAAAAGTGCTCTCAGCGGAAGCCTTTGGGTACACCTGAACTCCCTGGGGGAGCCTTTACGCAAACCCACACTCAACAGGACTCTGCGTCTTCACTCTTTCCTAACAACCCTAAACATAACCCTAACCGCAACAAGAAGCTGAACCCGAGTTAGACCCGAAAAAACACGTACGGTGCCACTTTCTGCCATCAAAAAGTGCTCTCAGCGGAAGCCTTTGGGTACACCTGAACTCCCTGGGGGAGCCTTTACGCAACCCCACACTCAACAGGACTCTGCGTCTTCACTCTTTCCTAACAACCCTAAACATAACCCTAACCGCAACAAGAAGCTCAACCCGAGTTAGACCCGAAAAAACACGTACGGTGCCACTTTCTGCCATCAAAAAGTGCTCTCAGCGGAAGCCTTTGGGTACACCTGAACTCCCTGGGGGAGCCTTTACGCAACCCCACACTCAACAGGACTCTGCGTCTTCACTCTTTCCTAACAACCCTAAACATAACCCTAACCGCAACAAGAAGCTGAACCCGAGTTAGACCCGAAAAAACACGTACGGTGCCACTTTCTGCCATCAAAAAGTGCTCTCAGCGGAAGCCTTTGGGTACACCTGAACTCCCTGGGGGAGCCTTTACGCAACCCCACACTCAACAGGACTCTGCGTCTTCACTCTTTCCTAACAACCCTAAACATAACCCTAACCGCAACAAGAAGCTGAACCCGAGTTAGACCCGAAAAAACACGTACGGTGCCACTTTCTGCCATCAAAAAGTGCTCTCAGCGGAAGCCTTTGGGTACACCTGAACTCCCTGGGGGAGCCTTTACGCAACCCCACACTCAACAGGACTCTGCGTCTTCACTCTTTCCTAACAACCCTAAACATAACCCTAACCGCAACAAGAAGCTGAACCCGAGTTAGACCCGAAAAAACGCGTACGGTGCCACTTTCTGCCATCAAAAAGTGCTCTCAGCGGAAGCCTTTGGGTACACCTGAACTCCCTGGGGGAGCCTTTACGCAACCCCACACTCAACAGGACTCTGCGTCTTCACTCTGTCCTAACAACCCTAAACATAAGCCTAACCGGAACAAGAAGCTGAACCCGAGTTAGACCCGAAAAAACACGTACGGTGCCACTTTCTGCCATCAAAAAGTGCTCTCAGCGGAAGCCTTTGGGTACACCTGAACTCCCTGGGGGAGCCTTTACGCAACCCCACACTCAACAGGACTCTGCGTCTTCACTCTTTCCTAACAACCCTAAACATAACCCTAACCGCAACAAGAAGCTCAACCCGAGTTAGACCCGAAAAAACACGTACGGTGCCACTTTCTGCCATCAAAAAGTGCTCTCAGCGGAAGCCTTTGGGTACACCTGAACTCCCTGGGGGAGCCTTTACGCAACCCCACACTCAACAGGACTCTGCGTCTTCACTCTTTCCTAACAACCCTAAACATAACCCTAACCGCAACAAGAAGCTCAACCCGAGTTAGACCCGAAAAAACACGTACGGTGCCACTTTCTGCCATCAAAAAGTGCTCTCAGCGGAAGCCTTTGGGTACACCTGAACTCCCTGGGGGAGCCTTTACGCAACCCCACACTCAACAGGACTCTGCGTCTTCACTCTGTCCTAACAACCCTAAACATAACCCTAACCGCAACAAGAAGCTCAACCCGAGTTAGACCCGAAAAAACACGTACGGTGCCACTTTCTGCCATCCAAAAGTGCTCTCAGCGGAAGCCTTTGGGTACACCTGAACTCCCTGGGGGAGCCTTTACGCAACCCCACACTCAACAGGACTCTGCGTCTTCACTCTTTCCTAACAACCCTAAACATAACCCTAACCGGAACAAGAAGCTGAACCCGAGTTAGACCCGAAAAAACACGTACGGTGCCACTTTCTGCCATCAAAAAGTGCTCTCAGCGGAAGCCTTTGGGTACACCTGAACTCCCTGGGGGAGCCTTTACGCAACCGCACACTCAACAGGACTCTGCGTCTTCACTCTTTCCTAACAACCCTAAACATAAGCCTAACCGCAACAAGAAGCTGAACCCGAGTTAGACCCGAAAAAACACGTACGGTGCCACTTTCTGCCATCAAAAAGTGCTCTCAGCGGAAGCCTTTGGGTACACCTGAACTCCCTGGGGGAGCCTTTACGCAACCCCACACTCAACAGGACTCTGCGTCTTCACTCTTTCCTAACAACCCTAAACATAACCCTAACCGCAACAAGAAGCTGAACCCGAGTTAGACCCGAAAAAACACGTACGGTGCCACTTTCTGCCATCAAAAAGTGCTCTCAGCGGAAGCCTTTGGGTACACCTGAACTCCCTGGGGGAGCCTTTACGCAACCCCACACTCAACAGGACTCTGCGTCTTCACTCTTTCCTAACAACCCTAAACATAACCCTAACCGCAACAAGAAGCTCAACCCGAGTTAGACCCGAAAAAACACGTACGCTGCCACTTTCTGCCATCAAAAAGTGCTCTCAGCGGAAGCCTTTGGGTACACCTGAATTCCCTGGGGGAGCCTTTACGCAACCCCACACTCAACAGGACTCTGCGTCTTCACTCTTTCCTAACAACCCTAAACATAACCCTAACCGCAACAAGAAGCTGAACCCGAGTTAGACCCGAAAAAACACGTACGGTGCCACTTTCTGCCATCAAAAAGTGCTCTCAGCGGAAGCCTTTGGGTACACCTGAACTCCCTGGAGGAGCCTTTACGCAACCCCACACTCAACAGGACTCTGCGTCTTCACTCTTTCCTAACAACCCTAAACATAACCCTAACCGCAACAAGAAGCTGAACCCGAGTTAGACCCGAAAAAACACGTACGGTGCCACTTTCTGCTATCAAAAAGTGCTCTCAGCGGAAGCCTTTGGGTACACCTGAACTCCCTGGGGGAGCCTTTACGCAACCCCACACTCAACAGGACTCTGCGTCTTCACTCTTTCCTAACAACCCTAAACATAACCCTAACCGCAACAAGAAGCTGAACCCGAGTTAGACCCGAAAAAACACGTACGGTGCCACTTTCTGCCATCCAAAAGTGCTCTCAGCGGAAGCCTTTGGGTACACCTGAACTCCCTGGGGGAGCCTTTACGCAACCCCACACTCAACAGGACTCTGCGTCTTCACTCTTTCCTAACAACCCTAAACATAACCCTAACCGCAACAAGAAGCTCAACCCGAGTTAGACCCGAAAAAACACGTATGGTGCCACTTTCTGCCATCAAAAAGTGCTCTCAGCGGAAGCCTTTGGGTACACCTGAACTCCCTGGGGGAGCCTTTACGCAACCCCACACTCAACAGGACTCTGCGTCTTCACTCTTTCCTAACAACCCTAAACATAACCCTAACCGCAACAAGAAGCTGAACCCGAGTTAGACCCGAAAAAACACGTACGGTGCCACTTTCTGCCATCAAAAAGTGCTCTCAGCGGAAGCCTTTGGGTACACCTGAACTCCCTGGGGGAGCCTTTACGCAACCCCACACTCAACAGGACTCTGCGTCTTCACTCTTTCCTAACAACCCTAAACATAACCCTAACCGCAACAAGAAGCTGAACCCGAGTTAGACCCGAAAAAACATGTATGGTGCCACTTTCTGCCATCAAAAAGTGCTCTCAGCGGAAGCCTTTGGGTACACCTGAACTCCCTGGGGGAGCCTTTACGCAACCCCACACTCAACAGGACTCTGCGTCTTCACTCTTTCCTAACAACCCTAAACATAACCCTAACCGCAACAAGAAGCTGAACCCGAGTTAGTCCCGAAAAAACACGTACGGTGCCACTTTCTGCCATCCAAAAGTGCTCTCAGCGGAAGCCTTTGGGTACACCTGAACTCCCTGGGGAAGCCTTTACGCAACCCCACACTCAACAGGACTCTGCGTCTTCACTCTTTCCTAACAACCCTAAACATAACCCTAACCGCAACAAGAAGCTGAACCCGAGTTAGACCCGAAAAAACACGTACGGTGCCACTTTCTGCCATCAAAAAGTGCTCTCAGCGGAAGCCTTTGGGTACACCTGAACTCCCTGGGGGAGCCTTTACGCAACCCCACACTCAACAGGACTCTGCGTCTTCACTCTGTCCTAACAACCCTAAACATAACCCTAACCGCAACAAGAAGCTCAACCCGAGTTAGACCCGAAAAAACACGTACGGTGCCACTTTCTGCCATCAAAAAGTGCTCTCAGCGGAAGCCTTTGGGTACACCTGAACTCCCTGGGGGAGCCTTTACGCAACCCCACACTCAACAGGACTCTGCGTCTTCACTCTTTCCTAACAACCCTAAACATAACCCTAACCGGAACAAGAAGCTGAACCCGAGTTAGACCCGAAAAAACACGTACGGTGCCACTTTCTGCCATCAAAAAGTGCTCTCAGCGGAAGCCTTTGGGTACACCTGAACTCCCTGGGGGAGCCTTTACGCAACCGCACACTCAACAGGACTCTGCGTCTTCACTCTTTCCTAACAACCCTAAACATAAGCCTAACCGCAACAAGAAGCTGAACCCGAGTTAGACCCGAAAAAACACGTACGGTGCCACTTTCTGCCATCAAAAAGTGCTCTCAGCGGAAGCCTTTGGGTACACCTGAACTCCCTGGGGGAGCCTTTACGCAACCCCACACTCAACAGGACTCTGCGTCTTCACTCTTTCCTAACAACCCTAAACATAACCCTAACCGCAACAAGAAGCTGAACCCGAGTTAGACCCGAAAAAACACGTACGGTGCCACTTTCTGCCATCAAAAAGTGCTCTCAGCGGAAGCCTTTGGGTACACCTGAACTCCCTGGGGGAGCCTTTACGCAACCCCACACTCAACAGGACTCTGCGTCTTCACTCTTTCCTAACAACCCTAAACATAACCCTAACCGCAACAAGAAGCTGAACCCGTTAGACCCGAAAAAACACGTACGGTGCCACTTTCTGCCATCAAAAAGTGCTCTCAGCGGAAGCCTTTGGGTACACCTGAACTCCCTGGGGGAGCCTTTACGCAACCCCACACTCAACAGGACTCTGCGTCTTCACTCTTTCCTAACAACCCTAAACATAACCCTAACCGCAACAAGAAGCTCAACCCGAGTTAGACCCGAAAAAACACGTACGCTGCCACTTTCTGCCATCAAAAAGTGCTCTCAGCGGAAGCCTTTGGGTACACCTGAATTCCCTGGGGGAGCCTTTACGCAACCCCACACTCAACAGGACTCTGCGTCTTCACTCTTTCCTAACAACCCTAAACATAACCCTAACCGCAACAAGAAGCTGAACCCGAGTTAGACCCGAAAAAACACGTACGGTGCCACTTTCTGCCATCAAAAAGTGCTCTCAGCGGAAGCCTTTGGGTACACCTGAACTCCCTGGAGGAGCCTTTACGCAACCCCACACTCAACAGGACTCTGCGTCTTCACTCTTTCCTAACAACCCTAAACATAACCCTAACCGCAACAAGAAGCTGAACCCGAGTTAGACCCGAAAAAACACGTACGGTGCCACTTTCTGCCATCAAAAAGTGCTCTCAGCGGAAGCCTTTGGGTACACCTGAACTCCCTGGGGGAGCCTTTACGCAACCCCACACTCAACAGGACTCTGCGTCTTCACTCTTTCCTAACAACCCTAAACATAACCCTAACCGCAACAAGAAGCTGAACCCGAGTTAGACCCGAAAAAACACGTACGGTGCCACTTTCTGCCATCCAAAAGTGCTCTCAGCGGAAGCCTTTGGGTACACCTGAACTCCCTGGGGGAGCCTTTACGCAACCCCACACTCAACAGGACTCTGCGTCTTCACTCTTTCCTAACAACCCTAAACATAACCCTAACCGCAACAAGAAGCTGAACCCGAGTTAGACCCGAAAAAACACGTACGGTGCCACTTTCTGCCATCAAAAAGTGCTCTCAGCGGAAGCCTTTGGGTACACCTGAACTCCCTGGGGGAGCCTTTACGCAACCCCACACTCAACAGGACTCTGCGTCTTCACTCTTTCCTAACAACCCTAAACATAACCCTAACCGCAACAAGAAGCTCAACCCGAGTTAGACCCGAAAAAACACGTACGGTGCCACTTTCTGCCATCCAAAAGTGCTCTCAGCGGAAGCCTTTGGGTACACCTGAACTCCCTGGGGGAGCCTTTACGCAACCCCACACTCAACAGGACTCTGCGTCTTCACTCTTTCCTAACAACCCTAAACATAACCCTAACCGCAACAAGAAGCTGAACCCGAGTTAGACCCGAAAAAACATGTATGGTGCCACTTTCTGCCATCAAAAAGTGCTCTCAGCGGAAGCCTTTGGGTACACCTGAACTCCCTGGGGGAGCCTTTACGCAACCCCACACTCAACAGGACTCTGCGTCTTCACTCTTTCCTAACAACCCTAAACATAACCCTAACCGCAACAAGAAGCTGAACCCGAGTTAGACCCGAAAAAACACGTACGGTGCCACTTTCTGCCATCCAAAAGTGCTCTCAGCGGAAGCCTTTGGGTACACCTGAACTCCCTGGGGAAGCCTTTACGCAACCCCACACTCAACAGGACTCTGCGTCTTCACTCTTTCCTAACAACCCTAAACATAACCCTAACCGCAACAAGAAGCTGAACCCGAGTTAGACCCGAAAAAACACGTATGGTGCCACTTTCTGCCATCAAAAAGTGCTCTCAGCGGAAGCCTTTGGGTACACCTGAACTCCCTGGGGGAGCCTTTACGCAACCCCACACTCAACAGGACTCTGCGTCTTCACTCTTTCCTAACAACCCTAAACATAACCCTAACCGCAACAAGAAGCTGAACCCGAGTTAGACCCGAAAAAACACGTACGGTGCCACTTTCTGCCATCCAAAAGTGCTCTCAGCGGAAGCCTTTGGGTACACCTGAACTCCCTGGGGAAGCCTTTACGCAACCCCACACTCAACAGGACTCTGCGTCTTCACTCTTTCCTAACAACCCTAAACATAACCCTAACCGCAACAAGAAGCTGAACCCGAGTTAGACCCGAAAAAACACGTACGGTGCCACTTTCTGCCATCCAAAAGTGCTCTCAGCGGAAGCCTTTGGGTACACCTGAACTCCCTGGGGAAGCCTTTACGCAACCCCACACTCAACAGGACTCTGCGTCTTCACTCTTTCCTAACAACCCTAAACATAACCCTAACCGCAACAAGAAGCTGAACCCGAGTTAGACCCGAAAAAACACGTATGGTGCCACTTTCTGCCATCAAAAAGTGCTCTCAGCGGAAGCCTTTGGGTACACCTGAACTCCCTGGGGGAGCCTTTACGCAACCCCACACTCAACAGGACTCTGCGTCTTCACTCTTTCCTAACAACCCTAAACATAACCCTAACCGCAACAAGAAGCTGAACCCGAGTTAGACCCGAAAAAACACGTACGGTGCCACTTTCTGCCATCCAAAAGTGCTCTCAGCGGAAGCCTTTGGGTACACCTGAACTCCCTGGGGAAGCCTTTACGCAACCCCACACTCAACAGGACTCTGCGTCTTCACTCTTTCCTAACAACCCTAAACATAACCCTAACCGCAACAAGAAGCTGAACCCGAGTTAGACCCGAAAAAACGCGTACGGTGCCACTTTCTGCCATCAAAAAGTGCTCTCAGCGGAAGCCTTTGGGTACACCTGAACTCCCTGGGGGAGCCTTTACGCAACCCCACACTCAACAGGACTCTGCGTCTTCACTCTTTCCTAACAACCCTAAACATAACCCTAACCGCAACAAGAAGCTGAACCCGAGTTAGACCCGAAAAAACACGTACGGTGCCACTTTCTGCCATCCAAAAGTGCTCTCAGCGGAAGCCTTTGGGTACACCTGAACTCCCTGGGGAAGCCTTTACGCAACCCCACACTCAACAGGACTCTGCGTCTTCACTCTTTCCTAACAACCCTAAACATAACCCTAACCGCAACAAGAAGCTGAACCCGAGTTAGACCCGAAAAAACGCGTACGGTGCCACTTTCTGCCATCAAAAAGTGCTCTCAGCGGAAGCCTTTGGGTACACCTGAACTCCCTGGAGGAGCCTTTACGCAACCCCACACTCAACAGGACTCTGCGTCTTCACTCTTTCCTAACAACCCTAAACATAACCCTAACCGCAACAAGAAGCTGAACCCGAGTTAGACCCGAAAAAACACGTACGGTGCCACTTTCTGCCATCAAAAAGTGCTCTCAGCGGAAGCCTTTGGGTACACCTGAACTCCCTGGGGGAGCCTTTACGCAACCCCACACTCAACAGGACTCTGCGTCTTCACTCTTTCCTAACAACCCTAAACATAAGCCTAACCGCAACAAGAAGCTGAACCCGAGTTAGACCCGAAAAAACACGTACGGTGCCACTTTCTGCCATCAAAAAGTGCTCTCAGTGGAAGCCTTTGGGTACACCTGAACTCCCTGGGGGAGCCTTTACGCAACCCCACACTCAACAGGACTCTGCGTCTTCACTCTTTCCTAACAACCCTAAACATAACCCTAACCGCAACAAGAAGCTGAACCCGAGTTAGACCCGAAAAAACACGTACGGTGCCACTTTCTGCCATCCAAAAGTGCTCTCAGCGGAAGCCTTTGGGTACACCTGAACTCCCTGGGGGAGCCTTTACGCAACCCCACACTCAACAGGACTCTGCGTCTTCACTCTTTCCTAACAACCCTAAACATAACCCTAACCGCAACAAGAAGCTGAACCCGAGTTAGACCCGAAAAAACACGTACGGTGCCACTTTCTGCCATCAAAAAGTGCTCTCAGCGGAAGCCTTTGGGTACACCTGAACTCCCTGGGGGAGCCTTTATGCAACCCCACACTCAACAGGACTCTGCGTCTTCACTCTTTCCTAACAACCCTAAACATAACCCTAACCGCAACAAGAAGCTGAACCCGAGTTAGACCCGAAAAAACACGTACGGTGCCACTTTCTGCCATCCAAAAGTGCTCTCAGCGGAAGCCTTTGGGTACACCTGAACTCCCTGGGGGAGCCTTTACGCAACCCCACACTCAACAGGACTCTGCGTCTTCACTCTTTCCTAACAACCCTAAACATAACCCTAACCGCAACAAGAAGCTGAACCCGAGTTAGACCCGAAAAAACACGTACGGTGCCACTTTCTGCCATCAAAAAGTGCTCTCAGCGGAAGCCTTTGGGTACACCTGAACTCCCTGGGGGAGCCTTTACGCAACCCCACACTCAACAGGACTCTGCGTCTTCACTCTTTCCTAACAACCCTAAACATAACCCTAACCGCAACAAGAAGCTGAACCCGAGTTAGACCCATAAAAACATGTACTCTGCCACTTTCTGCCATCAAAAAGTGCTCTCAGCGGAAGCCTTTGGGTACACCTGAATTCCCTGGGGGAGCCTTTACGCAACCCCACACTCAACAGGACTCTGCGTCTTCACTCTTTCCTAACAACCCTAAACATAACCCTAACCGCAACAAGAAGCTGAACCCGAGTTAGACCCGAAAAAACACGTACGGTGCCACTTTCTGCCATCAAAAAGTGCTCTCAGCGGAAGCCTTTGGGTACACCTGAACTCCCTGGAGGAGCCTTTACGCAACCCCACACTCAACAGGACTCTGCGTCTTCACTCTTTCCTAACAACCCTAAACATAACCCTAACCGCAACAAGAAGCTGAACCCGAGTTAGACCCGAAAAAACACGTACGGTGCCACTTTCTGCCGTCAAAAAGTGCTCTCAGCGGAAGCCTTTGGGTACACCTGAACTCCCTGGGGGAGCCTTTACGCAACCCCACACTCAACAGGACTCTGCGTCTTCACTCTTTCCTAACAACCCTAAACATAACCCTAACCGCAACAAGAAGCTGAACCCGAGTTAGACCCGAAAAAACACGTACGGTGCCACTTTCTGCCATCAAAAAGTGCTCTCAGCGGAAGCCTTTGGGTACACCTGAACTCCCTGGGGGAGCCTTTACGCAACCCCACACTCAACAGGACTCTGCGTCTTCACTCTTTCCTAACAACCCTAAACATAACCCTAACCGCAACAAGAAGCTGAACCCGAGTTAGACCCGAAAAAACACGTACGGTGCCACTTTCTGCCATCAAAAAGTGCTCTCAGCGGAAGCCTTTGGGTACACCTGAACTCCCTGGGGGAGCCTTTACGCAACCCCACACTCAACAGGACTCTGCGTCTTCACTCTTTCCTAACAACCCTAAACATAAGCCTAACCGCAACAAGAAGCTGAACCCGAGTTAGACCCGAAAAAACACGTACGGTGCCACTTTCTGCCATCAAAAAGTGCTCTCAGTGGAAGCCTTTGGGTACACCTGAACTCCCTGGGGGAGCCTTTACGCAACCCCACACTCAACAGGACTCTGCGTCTTCACTCTTTCCTAACAACCCTAAACATAACCCTAACCGGAACAAGAAGCTGAACCCGAGTTAGACCCGAAAAAACACGTACGGTGCCACTTTCTGCCATCAAAAAGTGCTCTCAGCGGAAGCCTTTGGGTACACCTGAACTCCCTGGGGGAGCCTTTACGCAACCGCACACTCAACAGGAGTCTGCGTCTTCACTCTTTCCTAACAACCCTAAACATAAGCCTAACCGCAACAAGAAGCTGAACCCGAGTTAGACCCGAAAAAACACGTACGGTGCCACTTTCTGCCATCAAAAAGTGCTCTCAGCGGAAGCCTTTGGGTACACCTGAACTCCCTGGGGGAGCCTTTACGCAACCCCACACTCAACAGGACTCTGCGTCTTCACTCTTTCCTAACAACCCTAAACATAACCCTAACCGCAACAAGAAGCTGAACCCGAGTTAGACCCGAAAAAACACGTACGGTGCCACTTTCTGCCATCAAAAAGTGCTCTCAGCGGAAGCCTTTGGGTACACCTGAACTCCCTGGGGGAGCCTTTACGCAACCCCACACTCAACAGGACTCTGCGTCTTCACTCTTTCCTAACAACCCTAAACATAACCCTAACCGCAACAAGAAGCTGAACCCGGTTAGACCCGAAAAAACACGTACGGTGCCACTTTCTGCCATCAAAAAGTGCTCTCAGCGGAAGCCTTTGGGTACACCTGAACTCCCTGGGGGAGCCTTTACGCAACCCCACACTCAACAGGACTCTGCGTCTTCACTCTTTCCTAACAACCCTAAACATAACCCTAACCGCAACAAGAAGCTGAACCCGAGTTAGACCCGAAAAAACACGTACGCTGCCACTTTCTGCCATCAAAAAGTGCTCTCAGCGGAAGCCTTTGGGTACACCTGAATTCCCTGGGGGAGCCTTTACGCAACCCCACACTCAACAGGACTCTGCGTCTTCACTCTTTCCTAACAACCCTAAACATAACCCTAACCGCAACAAGAAGCTGAACCCGAGTTAGACCCGAAAAAACACGTACGGTGCCACTTTCTGCCATCAAAAAGTGCTCTCAGCGGAAGCCTTTGGGTACACCTGAACTCCCTGGGGGAGCCTTTACGCAACCCCACACTCAACAGGACTCTGCGTCTTCACTCTTTCCTAACAACCCTAAACATAACCCTAACCGCAACAAGAAGCTGAACCCGAGTTAGACCCGAAAAAACACGTACGGTGCCACTTTCTGCCATCCAAAAGTGCTCTCAGCGGAAGCCTTTGGGTACACCTGAACTCCCTGGGGGAGCCTTTACGCAACCCCACACTCAACAGGACTCTGCGTCTTCACTCTTTCCTAACAACCCTAAACATAACCCTAACCGCAACAAGAAGCTGAACCCGTTAGACCCGAAAAAACACGTACGGTGCCACTTTCTGCCATCAAAAAGTGCTCTCAGCGGAAGCCTTTGGGTACACCTGAACTCCCTGGGGGAGCCTTTACGCAACCCCACACTCAACAGGACTCTGCGTCTTCACTCTTTCCTAACAACCCTAAACATAACCCTAACCGCAACAAGAAGCTGAACCCGAGTTAGACCCGAAAAAACACGTACGGTGCCACTTTCTGCCATCAAAAAGTGCTCTCAGCGGAAGCCTTTGGGTACACCTGAACTCCCTGGGGGAGCCTTTACGCAACCCCACACTCAACAGGACTCTGCGTCTTCACTCTTTCCTAACAACCCTAAACATAACCCTAACCGCAACAAGAAGCTGAACCCGAGTTAGACCCGAAAAAACACGTACGGTGCCACTTTCTGCCATCCAAAAGTGCTCTCAGCGGAAGCCTTTGGGTACACCTGAACTCCCTGGGGGAGCCTTTACGCAACCCCACACTCAACAGGACTCTGCGTCTTCACTCTTTCCTAACAACCCTAAACATAACCCTAACCGCAACAAGAAGCTGAACCCGAGTTAGACCCGAAAAAACACGTACGGTGCCACTTTCTGCCATCCAAAAGTGCTCTCAGCGGAAGCCTTTGGGTACACCTGAACTCCCTGGGGGAGCCTTTACGCAACCCCACACTCAACAGGACTCTGCGTCTTCACTCTTTCCTAACAACCCTAAACATAACCCCTAACCGCAACAAGAAGCTGAACCCGAGTTAGACCCGAAAAAACACGTACGGTGCCACTTTCTGCCATCAAAAAGTGCTCTCAGCGGAAGCCTTTGGGTACACCTGAACTCCCTGGGGGAGCCTTTACGCAACCCCACACTCAACAGGACTCTGCGTCTTCACTCTTTCCTAACAACCCTAAACATAACCCTAACCGCAACAAGAAGCTGAACCCGAGTTAGACCCGAAAAAACACGTACGGTGCCACTTTCTGCCATCCAAAAGTGCTCTCAGCGGAAGCCTTTGGGTACACCTGAACTCCCTGGGGAAGCCTTTACGCAACCCCACACTCAACAGGACTCTGCGTCTTCACTCTTTCCTAACAACCCTAAACATAACCCTAACCGCAACAAGAAGCTGAACCCGAGTTAGACCCGAAAAAACGCGTACGGTGCCACTTTCTGCCATCAAAAAGTGCTCTCAGCGGAAGCCTTTGGGTACACCTGAACTCCCTGGGGGAGCCTTTACGCAACCCCACACTCAACAGGACTCTGCGTCTTCACTCTTTCCTAACAACCCTAAACATAACCCTAACCGCAACAAGAAGCTCAACCCGAGTTAGACCCGAAAAAACACGTACGGTGCCACTTTCTGCCATCCAAAAGTGCTCTCAGCGGAAGCCTTTGGGTACACCTGAACTCCCTGGGGAAGCCTTTACGCAACCCCACACTCAACAGGACTCTGCGTCTTCACTCTTTCCTAACAACCCTAAACATAACCCTAACCGCAACAAGAAGCTGAACCCGAGTTAGACCCGAAAAAACGCGTACGGTGCCACTTTCTGCCATCCAAAAGTGCTCTCAGCGGAAGCCTTTGGGTACACCTGAACTCCCTGGAGGAGCCTTTACGCAACCCCACACTCAACAGGACTCTGCGTCTTCACTCTTTCCTAACAACCCTAAACATAACCCTAACCGCAACAAGAAGCTGAACCCGAGTTAGACCCGAAAAAACACGTACGGTGCCACTTTCTGCCATCAAAAAGTGCTCTCAGCGGAAGCCTTTGGGTACACCTGAACTCCCTGGGGGAGCCTTTACGCAACCCCACACTCAACAGGACTCTGCGTCTTCACTCTTTCCTAACAACCCTAAACATAAGCCTAACCGCAACAAGAAGCTGAACCCGAGTTAGACCCGAAAAAACACGTACGGTGCCACTTTCTGCCATCAAAAAGTGCTCTCAGCGGAAGCCTTTGGGTACACCTGAACTCCCTGGGGGAGCCTTTACGCAACCCCACACTCAACAGGACTCTGCGTCTTCACTCTTTCCTAACAACCCTAAACATAACCCTAACCGCAACAAGAAGCTGAACCCGAGTTAGACCCGAAAAAACACGTACGGTGCCACTTTCTGCCATCCAAAAGTGCTCTCAGCGGAAGCCTTTGGGTACACCTGAACTCCCTGGGGGAGCCTTTACGCAACCCCACACTCAACAGGACTCTGCGTCTTCACTCTTTCCTAACAACCCTAAACATAACCCTAACCGCAACAAGAAGCTGAACCCGAGTTAGACCCGAAAAAACACGTACGGTGCCACTTTCTGCCATCAAAAAGTGCTCTCAGCGGAAGCCTTTGGGTACACCTGAACTCCCTGGGGGAGCCTTTACGCAACCCCACACTCAACAGGACTCTGCGTCTTCACTCTTTCCTAACAACCCTAAACATAACCCTAACCGCAACAAGAAGCTGAACCCGAGTTAGACCCGAAAAAACACGTACGGTGCCACTTTCTGCCATCAAAAAGTGCTCTCAGCGGAAGCCTTTGGGTACACCTGAACTCCCTGGGGGAGCCTTTACGCAACCCCACACTCAACAGGACTCTGCGTCTTCACTCTTTCCTAACAACCCTAAACATAACCCTAACCGCAACAAGAAGCTGAACCCGAGTTAGACCCGAAAAAACACGTACGGTGCCACTTTCTGCCATCAAAAAGTGCTCTCAGCGGAAGCCTTTGGGTACACCTGAACTCCCTGGGGGAGCCTTTACGCAACCCCACACTCAACAGGACTCTGCGTCTTCACTCTTTCCTAACAACCCTAAACATAACCCTAACCGCAACAAGAAGCTGAACCCGAGTTAGACCCGAAAAAACACGTACGGTGCCACTTTCTGCCATCAAAAAGTGCTCTCAGCGGAAGCCTTTGGGTACACCTGAACTCCCTGGGGGAGCCTTTACGCAACCCCACACTCAACAGGACTCTGCGTCTTCACTCTTTCCTAACAACCCTAAACATAACCCTAACCGCAACAAGAAGCTGAACCCGAGTTAGACCCGAAAAAACACGTACGGTGCCACTTTCTGCCATCAAAAAGTGCTCTCAGCGGAAGCCTTTGGGTACACCTGAACTCCCTGGGGGAGCCTTTACGCAACCCCACACTCAACAGGACTCTGCGTCTTCACTCTTTCCTAACAACCCTAAACATAACCCTAACCGCAACAAGAAGCTGAACCCGAGTTAGACCCGAAAAAACACGTACGGTGCCACTTTCTGCCATCAAAAAGTGCTCTCAGCGGAAGCCTTTGGGTACACCTGAACTCCCTGGGGGAGCCTTTACGCAACCCCACACTCAACAGGACTCTGCGTCTTCACTCTTTCCTAACAACCCTAAACATAACCCTAACCGCAACAAGAAGCTGAACCCGAGTTAGACCCGAAAAAACACGTACGGTGCCACTTTCTGCCATCAAAAAGTGCTCTCAGCGGAAGCCTTTGGGTACACCTGAACTCCCTGGGGGAGCCTTTACGCAACCCCACACTCAACAGGACTCTGCGTCTTCACTCTTTCCTAACAACCCTAAACATAACCCTAACCGCAACAAGAAGCTGAACCCGAGTTAGACCCGAAAAAACACGTACGGTGCCACTTTCTGCCATCAAAAAGTGCTCTCAGCGGAAGCCTTTGGGTACACCTGAACTCCCTGGGGGAGCCTTTACGCAACCCCACACTCAACAGGACTCTGCGTCTTCACTCTTTCCTAACAACCCTAAACATAACCCTAACCGCAACAAGAAGCTGAACCCGAGTTAGACCCGAAAAAACACGTACGGTGCCACTTTCTGCCATCAAAAAGTGCTCTCAGCGGAAGCCTTTGGGTACACCTGAACTCCCTGGGGGAGCCTTTACGCAACCGCACACTCAACAGGACTCTGCGTCTTCACTCTTTCCTAACAACCCTAAACATAACCCTAACCGCAACAAGAAGCTGAACCCGAGTTAGACCCGAAAAAACACGTACGGTGCCACTTTCTGCCATCAAAAAGTGCTCTCAGCGGAAGCCTTTGGGTACACCTGAACTCCCTGGGGGAGCCTTTACGCAACCCCACACTCAACAGGACTCTGCGTCTTCACTCTTTCCTAACAACCCTAAACATAACCCTAACCGCAACAAGAAGCTGAACCCGAGTTAGACCCGAAAAAACACGTACGGTGCCACTTTCTGCCATCAAAAAGTGCTCTCAGCGGAAGCCTTTGGGTACACCTGAACTCCCTGGGGGAGCCTTTACGCAACCCACACTCAACAGGACTCTGCGTCTTCACTCTTTCCTAACAACCCTAAACATAACCCTAACCGCAACAAGAAGCTGAACCCGAGTTAGACCCGAAAAAACACGTACGGTGCCACTTTCTGCCATCAAAAAGTGCTCTCAGCGGAAGCCTTTGGGTACACCTGAACTCCCTGGGGGAGCCTTTACGCAACCC